>NC_088863.1:17365309-17462809 GCF_032884065.1 Artemia franciscana
GTTGGCTAGTATATATATATCATATCAACAGCTAGTATATATATATATATATATATATATATATATATATATATATATATATATATATATATATATATATATATATATATATATATATATATATATATATATATAATATATATATATATATATATATATATATATATATATATATATATATATATACTAGCTGTTGGGGTGGCGCTTCGCGCACCCCAACACCTAGTTGGTGGGGCGCTTCGCGCCCCCCAAGCCCCCCGCGCGCGTAAGTCATTACGCGCCATATTAGTTACGTGCCATTGTAGTTGTGTCCCTGTGTCCCACCTGTGAATAAAGATAGATTTATATATGTGTTTCAAACTACGTAAAAATTGCGAATATACAACATTTTTGGCTTTCCCCACTACTGGAGCTTTCCGTTTCCAATTGCCAGCAATTGATCTGAAAATGTTTGACCAGAGTCATCGTTTTGCAATCGGACACGCATATTTGTAGTTAATTTTAATATTTTTACGTGTGCCCATAAATTAGAATTTTTCAGGCAAGCATTCATTTCGTCTGCAGGAGTTAAACTACGTAAAAATTGCGAATATACAACATTCTTGGCTTTCCATTGTCTGTGCATATACAAAGCCGTATGCACTAATAATGACGTCATATGCAAACGCTCTTTTTACAAACAACCAACATGCATACACACAACTCGTTTTTATATAGATTTTTGGGTGCGAGAATCGCTCTTTCACTTAGCCATTTATTATTTCATAATATTTTAGAATATTCGGAAATACTTTTTCAATCAATTAATTTTTGGACGTCACTAAATTACAGAAATCAGCAGGTAGTTGTATACGTCCTGAAGTTGAGTCTATCGTATCATAAATGTCTTTTTGTTCCGACGTTAACTTGGAAATGTTATTTTGTACATACGACAATAGATCATTCGTACTGTAACTTTTTTCACGATCCAATTCTAGACATGTCGAAAACAGCAGCGATACGGTTAGGTGAAGGCATTCCCAAATCCTGAAGAGGTTTGTTTGCCATACGTACGCACAAATCTTCTATAATAACTAAAGTGTAGTTATAAATTTCTGATGTAAAATCAAAAGTCATATCTGACGTCTCTAACTGTTTTCGATGGAGTATATCTTCGACATTTTTGACTTATATTTTTCCCATAACTCTGTAGGAGCTGATGGAGAGCAAGTTGTTAAAATGATGCCAAACAATGCACGAATTTGACTTGGGTTGACGTTTCGCACTAATAGGGAATATGAACAACCCACTGGTTATCTACTTCGATGATGGTACCGTTGCCATTGTAGGTTCTTCAGTCATTTTACAATTAGAAATTTCTCTTTCAACGGTCTTCTTACAATTAAAAATTTGTCTTTGAACGATATTCTTAAATACCTGTGTCCTGGTCGTCATTTATATTCCCTGTGTCTCGGCCGTCATTTGTGTCCCGGTATCCCAGTCTGTAATTTCTCTTTGAGTGTCCCGGTCGTTATTTATATTCCCTTTGTCCCGGTCGTCATTTGTGTCCCGGTCTGTAATTTCTCTTGAGTGTTTTTTCTTTTTAGTATTTTTTAGTTTATTACATTTTTTCTTTTTCAGTTTTCTTTTTCTTCTTTATTTTTCAGCTTCACTATGAAATACATATCGCCGAACCTTTGTTTTTTTAACTAAAATCTGGTAGGCATTGATGACCTTATCCGAGTCAAAATCCTAAACCCAATCATCATCGCTATCATTTTCAGTTTTGATATGTTTTGACTCTCGCTGTCCAGGTGGATCTTCATCTAACTGCGCGGTTTTGCGTTCTTTAGCCTCAAGCCTGTTTCCTTGCTGTTCTTTTGATTCCTCGGCACGCTTTCTTTTCTGACTTTCTCTATCAGCAGCAAGTTTTTTGGCATAGACTCTTTGAGCATCTTCATCGGCTTTTGCCATTGTAAGTTCATCAGTCATTTTAAACTTAAACATTATAGATTTCTACGTGAACATATATGTCTTAAATATCTTTAATGACGTCACCGTCATAGCAAAAATGACGACAACTAACTTCATGACGTCAGCTGACACAGAAACATGACGTCACCTGATCCACAGACAGACACACAGACAGACAACTATTTTATATATATATAGATATATATATATATATATATATATATATATATATATATATATATATATATATAATATATATATATATATATATATATATATATATATATATATATATATATATATATATATAGGGCTTAGCGCCCCCCAAACCCCCCGCGCGCGTAAGTCGTTACGCGCCATATTAGTTACGTGCCATTGTAGTTGTGTCCCTGTGTCCCACCTGTGAATAAATATAGACATATTTATATATATATATATATATATATATATATATATATATATATATATATATATATATATATATAATATATATATATATATATATATATATATATATATATATATATATATATATAATATATGTTTTTAACTACGTAAAACATGCGAATATACAACATTCTTCGCTGTCCCATTGTCTGTGCATATAAATAGTTTGTCAGGTTCACTGACTCTTGAACATGCAACATATAATTGTCCATGGGAAAAACAATCCGTATTCAGATCTATACCTCATTTTTCTATTGATGTGTCCCTGTGTCCCAGTCGTCATTTATATTCCCCGTGTCCCGGTGTCCCCGGTCGTCATTTGTGTCCCGGTGTGTAATTTCTATTCCAACGATCCCTTTGTCCCGGTCGTCATTTATATATCCTGCCTGTGCCCCCGGCATCCCCGTTTTAGTTGTGTCCCTGTGTCTCGGTCGTCATTTATATTTCCTGTGTCCCGGTCGTGATTTGTGTCCGGGTGTCCCAGTCTGTAATTTCTCTTTGAGGTTCCCGGTCGTCATTTATATTCCCTGTGTCCCGGTCGTCATTTGTGTCCCGGTGTCCCGGTATGTAATTTCATCAGTTGACAAACATGACGTCAGTCAACAAACATCTTCATGACGCATACAGCTCAATCCTTATAATGACGTCAGTCGACAAACATGACGTCAGTCGACACACAAACGTGACGTCACTCGACACACACATACAGACAACTTATTTTTATATATATAGATATATTGATCGTCGTCATCGCAAGCTAACGCATTTTTTATGGTCGTTTTGTAGCAAACTTGTTTTCTACAGGTTTCAATCAAAGTGTGTGTTCGTTGTATATTGATTAGAAGAATGACTTACCAGGATAGGCTTGGAGTTCACTTACTAAGTTTTTTAGTTGAAGAGAATCTTAGTGAAAATGAGCCAAACCTGTCTTCCATACTACTGGTAACGAAAAAAAGGCGTAACTATTTAGCTATAGGCTGGTGTAAAGGAATAAAATTGTAAAGTTTGTGATCTTTAATTATGGTCCAGTCAATTATTACATTTTCAGCTAACTAAACCCCATTGCTGAAAAGGGTTCTGTTATTTTGACCAATATTGCTTTTCCGAAAAACGGCAGTGGCCTTAATCATAGAAATAATAACTGCGCCATACACTTAACAAACAGTGAGCGACAAAAAAGGTGACAGTTAATTAACTCTGAAACAAAAAAAAATCGTATACCTCTTTACTTGCCGTGTATTTTCAAGTAGGCCCACTTCGTCAAATGTTCTGAGTTCAGACGAAGATACAAGCGATAGGAATTACAGAAATATAATTCTAAACTACTATTACCACTACTACTACAGACACCAACTTGCTACAGGACCATGCCGCCTAAGGCCAAGGCAGTTACGCACGCTCCTCTTCCATCCCCAACTGTCCAAAGCCTTTCTCTTCACACCCACCCAGGAAGTTTCTATTTCCCTGACATAGTTCCATGCAACATTCTCCCACCGCAATCAAGGATAACCCGCTTTCCGTTCAGCCCTAGACGGTTTTACAAATAGGGCAATCTTTGGCAATCTCATATCCTTCATCCACAGACCGTGCCATAGCCATTTCAAAATTCCTTTCATTATAGCCTTAGAAAGTGGCATTTAACGACAGTTTTCGTTCAGCCCACTATTTGAAACACAGTCAGTCAGTCGGATACCCATAATAATCCGTAGGCAATATCTCTGAAAAAATTCTAAAAAATCTTCCTCCGTTTTTGGAGCACCTATACTTCAGAATCATCCTTGACCAGTGTCATCACTTTAGCTTCCAATACTCTAATCTTGTTTCACAGACTTGTATTCCTACTCTTGTAAACTTTTCCAACTCTGAAAAAAACACCTTGGGCCTTCTAATATCTATTCATCCTGGATGAATAAATTCATCCAGGATGAATCCATTCATAAATTACTATTCAATTAATTAGTCTTTTCGTTACCCAGCCTCACATTTTCATCTCCACTTTTTCCTAGCCTTAGCGACTTCGTCTTCTTAATATTAATTTGTAATTATCAGTACAGTCTAACTCCAGGAAAATTTTACTTCCCCATTTGATTCCGCGCTCTCCCATTGTATTTGATTTGCTCCCTAGGACAAAGTCCCTCAATATAAACCGTATAAAAGGATCATTTCGGTAAAACCCAAAAAGAATATGTTCTAAAGTGGTGGGAATTTACAGAAACGCATAAAATCAAGGGAAACTATAGACCAACTGATTGAAGAGCCAAAATAATGCAAAAACATCTTGGAAAAACTCCTAGCGATTGCATATTATTTAGCTTCCCATAAAAAGGTGTAACACAAATTGTAATTTCATACATTTTTTTTTTAAATTAATCACTAAACCAGATCACAAATTAAAAGAGTACCTCAACCGATTCCCAAACAACGTAGATGCTAAAGACCATTAATTTGGAAAAACCCATATAAAAGGATTCAATTCGGCTGATGATGCCATATTAAGAGTAAAAAAAGGTAATTAACAACAAATATCCTGACTATTAACGCAATTATCCTGAACTGCACTAGGGGTGTTTCTATGATTGAGCTGCTATCTGTGGTATTAAGGACGACAAACAAAGAAATGGGTACTATCGAAGAGCCTATTCTTAGATTTCTGGATGTTGAAACAACCACAGGGGAAAGAATAACTGTATACTTCGTTATGCCTTTTTAAGTAATCAAAAACTGGAGGGCAACTAGGCCTCCTCCCTAACTCCTTTTTCCGAAAATCTTCCGATTAAAACTATAGAAAGCCATTTAGCCAAAAAAATAAATATACAAATATTGTTTTAATTATTTATGCTCGGAGAGCCAAACTCAAAACATACATTAAGTCAAAAACGTTCAGAAATTAAATAAAAAAAATAGTTTTTATATCTGAAAGTAAGGAGCAACATTAAAACTTAAAACGAAGAGAAATTTCTCCGTATATGAAATGGGCTGTTCCCTCCTCGACGCCCCGCTCTTCACGCTAAGGTTTGACTTTTTCTCTCAACTCTACTTTTTAAAACAGTAAAAATTTAGCGTAAAGACCAGAGCGTTGAGGAGGAAACAGCTCCTTTCATATAAGAAGTAATATCTGTTCGTTTTAAGTTTTAATAATAAGCTCCTTACTTTCAGTTAAAGAAATTTTTTTTTATTTAATTTTTGAAAGTTTTTGAATTAATGCATGTTTTGATTTTGGCTCTCTGCACATGAATAATTAAAATGAAATTCGATTTTTTTTTTGCTAAATGCCTTTCTCATATACGATTTTGAGAAAAAAGGGAGCGGGGGAGGAGACCTAGTTTTCCTCCAACCTTTTACTACTTAAAAAAGCAACCAGAACTTTTAATTTTTTACGAACCTTTTTATAAGTAAAAAATATATACAACATACGAAATAACTTACGTAACGAATTTCTATATTCGTATGTTTTTATTACATATATGTCTCCCCCTCGTCAACACCTCACTCTTTACACTAAATTACAAAGGCCGTAGAATAAATAGTCGAAATTACTATAAACACTTTAGCGTAAAGAGCGAGGAATTAGGAGGAGGTGAACCCTATATGCGTAATAATTTCTGTACGTTTTATGCTAAGTTTTAATGCTGTTCCTTACTTTCAGTTTAAAAATGAGCGTGGGAGGGGGCCTAGGTGCCCTCTCATTTTTTCGGTCACTTAAAAAGGTCACTAGAACTTTTAATTTCCGTTAGAATGAACCATCTTGCGACATTCTAGGACTACTGAGTCGATACGATCACCCTTGGAAAAAAAAACAAACAAACAAATAAATACGCATCCGTGAACCGTCTTCTGGGAAAAAATACAAAAGTCCACATTTTTGTAGATAGGAGCTTGAAACTTCTACAGTAGGGTTTCTCTGATGCGTTCAATCTAATGCTGTGATTTTCTTTAAGATTCCATGACTTTTAGGGGGTGTTTTCCCTTGTTTTCTAAAATCAGGCAAATTTTCTCAGGCACGTATCTTTTGATGGGTAAATTTACTGAAACTTGTATATTTAGAATCAACATATAAATGCGATTCTTTTAATGTGACTACTGGTATCAAAATTCTATTTTTTACAGTTTTGGTTACTATTGAGCCGAGTCGCTCCTTACTTCAGTTCGTTACCACAAACTGTTTGATAGCTCAAAGTCCTTTACAGACTATAGCCTTTTCATTTGGTCTAGAGAAAGGAACAATTTATCTTGGTTTAAACAAGGTAGTTTTTAGTGTAACTGATTAGGAAGCTCTATTTCACTTTATATATCAAACTTTTTAAAATTCAAAATTAAAAGTTTAACTTTCAATTTATATACAACTCCTTAATTTCATTTGGAAAAACTTTTTTTATTTAGTGCTATACTAAAACAGATTTTTTAAAAACAAAATAAATATTAAATTTCTTTCTGAACTTATACTTGAACTTCTTATTTATTTAAAATATGGTTTTGTAAGTGAAGAAAACCAATCTTCAACTCCAATTTGACACAAAAAGTGAACTGAAAGCTTCCCCCCCCCCCAAAAAAAAAATCAATGTTTTCTCAACCGCCGATGAAAATATGGCCGTGGGGTTGCTGAAGCAAAATTTGACTTTTCTTGTCCCTTTTAATCTGCTTCCCATCCTTTTTTGCCATGACCAGGAATTTCATTTGCAGCCTCAAATCTTCTATGTGAGGGGTAAGGGAAAATTCTTGAAATTGCATTAACAAGACACAATACTTGAATTAAAACACTTAAATAGCTATAATAATCTCGTCCTTTTTTAATTTGGGAGGGAGGTAGGCACAAAGGTACCCATTACATTTGCAATTTTTAGCATTTAATCCTTCCTTGCTATGAAAAATACAAACTTGTGCTTTACTAAATTAAAATTTTAGGCCATTGTTGATTCGAGTTACGGATAGCAACTTTATAGTTTTGTAAATTGGAGACCCAGTGCAATTGACCCTGGGCCATATATGTTTTGTTAGCTGAAGTCTAATTAAAGCAGTTGGTAATGTTACCCGGAGTTAAATGGGGGACATATTAGTCTAGCCAGAATCAGAGTACCCTAATCAAGAGAACATTTTACCCTTAAATCAATTATCAGGATTGAGTGTAAGCATAGGCTTCTACTGAATAATGTAAGTCTCCCTTCACCCCTCCAGCTGTGTAGTTGCCCTGACGAAATCTATGCTAGCCTTTGTTCATTTTTAGTTTTAACATGGCTCTTTACTTTCAAATAGATAATTATTTTTTAATATAATCTAAAAGATGACCTTAAAAGAAAAACTGCTTTCTCATCTAACAAATATGGCTTTCAAAATTTGCACTATACAGACGTAAAAATGTAAAAGGAAACATAAAAACTATATCCGTTCCAGGGAAATTCAAGACAGAATAAGACATGGTACCTAATGACTTAAACAAAAACATGGATTCGAAGGTATCTTTAATGCTTTATTTTGATAGCCTTTAAAATGAAACACAGAAATAAATTTATCTTAAACTATCATCATTGATTAACCAGGAGATTAATAAGGGGACTAGATAAGTGAAGGATCGATTAGTAAGGAATAGAGGGAACTGTAATTTACACGAATAATATGAGCCATTATTTTCTTTATGTGAGGCTAAAGTTGCTTGAAATATACAGATGTAAAAGTAATACTATATTCAATTTTATCTCAAAAAGTATGGCAAAGCTAAATTTGACTAACAAATTCAAGTTCGAGATGATTCACACTTCATTCTAAGCATCATCACCAGAAAAGGGATAATTTATGTGCTGGTATTTATTAGAAAATTAACTGGAGAAATAAACTCGAATAGAAAATAACGTCAAAGTTGTAATTTTATAAAACCTAAAAGGGTAAAGCCTCCTTTTTAAAGTTCCATTTTTAAGGGACCCAGAATTGCTCCATCTTTGGTTAAGGTATCTCATCTTGAGGTCTTTAAAACTAAGGGAGAAACTAGCCCACTAAAAAATTTTATCTAGGGAGATAAATAAAATTAAAAAACTTTAGATTGATGCAAAAACTTTTAAGCAAGGAATTAAAATAATAACGCATAATAAATTCGCGCAATCAAAATAGAAACAAAACGCTCTAAAGTGCACTCATATTTTGTTAATTTCTAAAAAAAAGCAATTGAATATTTAAAGATATGCATTTTTTAACATAAACTTACGGTATAGAACATTGTGTCCAAAACTAAAAGATTATTTTCACATTTAATTGAAATTAATCACATTACTGCTGCAATTGGTCTCTAAGGCTTTCACATGGAAACCGTTGTAGGACTTTCGTTAATTTGAATATCTTAATTTGAAGGTCTTGTGTTAAATATTTGCTTCTATTAACAGCTGGGATAACCACTAGATCCTCATGCTCGACAACTGTTTACCTAGCAGATTTCAGTTAGTCACCATTCAGCATATGTTGAGTTCTTCTATGCTAATTTCAACTAATTTAAGGATTGAAGGAACTTTTGTTTCAAACTGATTCTAAAGTGTTCTATCTACATGATATTTATCAATATCTGTCACCACTTTATTAACGGAATAAATAAAACAAGTTTTTTCAGCTGACATTAAATAGCACTATTAAAACTTAAAACTAACAGAAATTATTTAGAATATGAGGGAGGACTGCCCTTCCTCAACTCTCACTCTTCACGCAAAATATTTAAGCTCTTTTAAAATATGTATCATTCAATTTCAACGGCCCTTGTGTTTAAGCATTCTTTCATAAACAATTGCGACAAAAGTTCAACTTTTCTTTAAAGACAGAGGACAGAGTAAGGGGCTGCCCCCTTGATATACAGGTTAATTTTTCTGCGTTTTAAGTTGATCCTTACTTTCATTTGAAAAAACTCGCTTTACTTATTTAATTTCTGGCCGTTTTTCAAATTATGCCAGGATATTTCAAATCCAGTGTAAAATGTCGCCTGAAAAATTCCTAACAGAAAATCACCTTTCCACAAAAAATATCTCCGTGGAAAATAAACCCCACACAGAAAGTACCCCCAAACAATTTTCTTATTCTTCTTAATAACAAATACTATTTGTGAACATTGGGCAAACTCTGTAACTTACAACCTTTTCCCCAAAGCCTATGGAGGGGGGTCATGTCATCCCCATAGGTGTAATTATCAAATATTTAAACTATGCTGAATCAAATGGCTATCTCTAAATTCTGATCAAATCTATGTGGGAAAAAGAGGGCATAGGAGGGGTAGGGTTAGTACCCTCCAATTGCTTTGTTCAATTAAAAAGGGCACCAGAACTTTTGATGTTGATCAAATGAACCGTTTCCTGCACTTCTAGAATTACTGGTTCAAAACGATCACCCCTGAAAAAAAAATAAAGACAGATCCGTGATCTTTCTTCTAGCAAGAAATGTAAAATTCTACATTTTTGTATATAGTAGCATGAAACCTCTACATCATGGTTCTCTGATAAGCTAAATCTGATTGTGTGATTCTCATTAAGATTGCTTGATTCCTTAGGGGTATTCTCTTCCCCTTTTTAAAAATTTGGGCAGATTTTCTCAGGCTCGAAGTTGATGGGCAGCATTAAACTTAACGAACTTTATACATTTGGAATAGGCCAATTCTTTTGAAGCATCTATTGCTATCAAAATTTCATTTTTAAGAGCTTCGTTTGTTATTGAGCTGATTTACCCCTTAGTTACAGTCCGTCACCACGGACCGTTTGGCATAAATAGAAGCCATCTTAATTTTAGGAGCAACGGTGTGAAAAAGTGACTAAGATATGTAGCTGCATAATATGGCTCTATTTGGGCAAATAGACAAAATATAATTTTGGATAAAAGGTACTGAATATTGTCGCCTTAGGCGTGTTTCCCCCAGCTATCTATTGGGTAAATACACCTTTTTGTTAATATACGTATCTATTCCTCTATTTTGTATAGAAGTTTTAAGTATAAAAAAAGAGTGGGGAGACATAAATTTTAAAGGGCACGGGGAGATACTGAAAAAGTCTTCAGTCACATCGTCAGTTATAGGTCTAGAAGTCAAAACTTATACTTTCACATATTTGACATAATCGACAGAAACAGTATCCGAATCTGTTGTCAGTGAGAGAATTAGAAGGGTAATATGGAGCAGGCTAATCAAAGGGTCATTGCGCATACATTTTCCTTCTGTTCCTTCTTTAGAAAATATTTTTGGAAACAGATTTTGGCAATTATCTCAAATATTACCTTTATGCGTGGTTTCACGAAATTTTTTTTTGTATAAACCTTACATTTTCTTTAAAAATCACAACGTTCTGCACTTGGTACAAAGTCCTGGTCACGTGTAAATTTGAAGTCCCTCAGTCGATGGAAATCTTCCAGAAGGCTGTTTGGAGAATGGTATGTAATTTACAAAAAAATCGGACATACTTTTGGTTTTGGACACAAAATATGCACGAACTAAGAGATTAATTTGTCATTATACATAATGCTTGGCCAATATAAACTTACAAAAATAATAATAATAATATTAAACAAATCGTTTAGGCCAAAACACACACATTTAAATTATGTCTGTCTCCGCCCATGTCTTTTCTTCAATTTTCTTGACAGAATTTGGCTCAACTTTTGAAATAGGCTTAGTAGTAGCTATTGCTTCTTTTCCAAAATCATATATTTCTGGTTCTCTTTTTTTATTATCATGATCCTTCATGGATAATCTTCTCGAAATCAGCACACCGTTTTGAGAGTCAATACTTTCGGTGCTTGAGCTGGTGCTCGATAGCTGTTCTCTGGCCACTGGTGAAGCAGCTGAAGGTAAAACTCGAATACCAGTCATGACTAGCTTATTAGTGGGACTTGAAGTTCTGTCGGGCTGAAACCTGGGTCTTCTTGGTGGATGAGGGGGTGGATTTCGTATGTTTCCTTTTTGTGGTAGTTTTGGAGACGAACAAGGAGTTATTTCGGTATCAGTACTAATATTTTTCAATTGGTTCAATAAATCATCGAGCGTGTTCTGAGCCCGAGTCCGAGCATCGGTTTCGGATTTCCAATGCTGTCTGCCCTTGCCACTCCGGGTTGAAGCGTCTCCCTAGAGTAAAATAAAAATTTCAAAAAACCCTTCGATTGTAAATATCGTTTAAAGTTAAATATCGTTTCAAAGTCTATCGTTAATTTCAGCTACATTGAATTGGGAAAAAGTATAAATTGAAGAGGTTAGGAAAGAAATAAATCAAAAACAATTTGTTTAACTATTTATCTAAATAACATTTTATTTAGGTTCCATTTTGTTTATTTGGAATCTTCATTTATACGATTGTCCACAAATAATGCTAAAATTTTGAAACGTGTTTCTATGAAGCTGTAATGTGATCAAATTGGCACATTGGCACTAGAAAGAACTAGGGGCTTTTTTTTTCCAAGACAATTTTAGAAGAAATAAAATTCAATAATATTACTGTAGGTCAGAAGGACATTGATGCAGGGCATGTAACAAAGTGCAAAAAATAACGTAAATATGATGTAAGAGGTAACCTTACCGCAGCCACAAAATCCAAAGAGGAAAAAACAACTTTTCATACAAAAAATAAAGAACGAAAAATATAAATTAAACAAAAGGACAAATGAAAAAAGGGTAATTTTCAGTCAGTGATTAAATGAAAAAAATTACTTACAAGCTGAAAATTATCCTCGTTTGGCTTTGCCCTTTTATTTTCTTCATTTTTTTCATTTTTGCCTTTTTGTAGGTCATGCATATAATGTCAGAAGAGTGTTTAAGTGATAAAAAGTTACAATATATGGTGTGGCAAACAGTTTCTGAATTTTACTTGGAGATAATTCCATTAGAATGATAGAAAATTTACATTTATTTCTTTGTAATTTCCACTTATAAATTTCCATAAATGATGTTTTAATAATTTTAAAATGAACATCTGTGATTTTCCACTTTCCACAAATAATATTACTATATTTTGAAGTGAACATCAGTGAACTAAGTAAAATAATTTGATTGAGTTAGTATGGTTGGATAGAACCACGCCCACCCCCCTTCACAATTTTAGTATAAATTAAACCCAATGGCATTTTGTTAACTACGAGTGAATACTAATTTACAGAATTAGATGCACCCAAATTGGCCCATAATAAAGACTTAGCTATCATTTATGACTATTATTAAACCAAATTCAAACGGTTTGAGCGAGGCTAAAGCTTTCCTTTCGTAATGGTCGCCTAAAGAGATGAAAACAGAAGATCATGACCTTAGAAGACATGATCATTGAAATAATCAATAAAGCCTTGTTTAAAGCATCAGGTGATAATGGGTTTCTAAACAAGCCAAGGTGTCTGTTAAAGCTTATTAATAGCAAAATAAAACTTCATCAGTAAATGGGCTTTACGGTGTATTAAAACTTGAGTATTTTTCTCCTTTTAAGTATGTTCTGATATTAATCATATGTAATTCCAGAAAAACAAGAACATATTTCATACTTTTCGGAAAAAAAAACAAGTCAGAAAATTCCAAGAATCCCAAAAATTCCAGTAAATGTATATCTACCGGTCTCGTAACCAGATGCATTCATAGGAGGTAAGTGAGTCTGGTCACAGTTGACATCATTCAACATTTACTTCTTTAACATTTATTTTATTTCTTTTTTTGCCGACTTGGAATACTGTATCAAACGCAATTTTTGGTAGTAGTTTCCAACTATAATACTATAATACCCTTTAATGGTTAATTCACCAAACTGTCAGCTTATCATTAGTAAATTAGTCCTATGCTTCTTAACACCCTTGACCACAAATGTACCAATTTTTTTTTAATACATTTCATCAATTTGGCTTCAATGTTGAATTTGTTGCTTCAATTTATAATTTTAAAGTCAACAAGGAAAACCGACAAGCCTTCTTTTTCTGTTTTCAAAGAAAATTTCGATATGATGTCAATATTTTCTGAATCGTTCATCCGCCATGTTAACAGAGAACCAAAGAAAACGACTAAATTCCTTGTTGTGTCATCAGAGATGCGAATTAAAACATGGCTCTAGAGATACCAAGGCATTCTTTGAGTCAAAGAATGCCGAACAAACCATTTTTAATATTTTAGCTGAATATAAAAAAAAGAGAATGCAATAAAGCAAACTTTACTCTACCAAGCGGATTAAAATAGTACTAGATTGAAGATTCACAAGCAATACAATAGATGGCGCTAATGCAGAGCAAAAATGAATGGCAATGTAGGACATCAGATTTTCGCGCATTTTTTTTTTATTTTTAGTAATACATTCTTTCAATTTAAGTTAAATAGAACTATATAATATTAAAACAAGTAATAAATAAGAAAGATTTCCAAATTGTGCAAATGTCTTAGTAAAATCTTCCATTACCTTATCTAGGGGCATATATGATGCTCCAAATGGATTCAGTATCCTTATTAATAATGTAAGAGACAATAAGGTTAAAAAAATATTTTTGGCCGTCCTCAAAAAGTTATTTTAAAAATATAATGTTAAGTCTTCAGCAGCTTCCTTTTAATTCACTTCGTGTCAAGTTATGGCAGTAAATTCAGTTCATCTACATTTACGTTGCTGTTAACTATGTCAAATGTTTTTACTGGCTAATTAAATAACAATAAAAAAAATTAAAGGAACATTGATAAATACTATTCTACCTTGTATATTATTAATAACAATCTAGATCAAAGGAAAGCAACGTCTAAGAAGTAAAGAATAGAAACTAAAGAATAGTAACTACACGAATAAACTAAAGAATAGTAAATAAAGAATAGAAACTGGGAAGAAGAATACACAGCAAAGGAAAAACTTCGAATAAAGTCGATAGTTTCGAGTTTGAAGCAAAGCTATTAGCTTGCAGCATGCAAGGAAAGATTCGGAGTGTGAAGGGCTTGCAAGATTAAGAAATGAAGGTTGGTACAACAAATACCAGCAAAAATACGAGTTTAATAAGTAATTCAAAAATCAAAATTACTCGTGGCTATTGACGACAGACTTGAAGTTGGAACTCCATCGCCACATGTGCTTGTTCCTCTAGAAGAAGAAGAATAAAATGCAAAACCCTTGTTACTTGGCAAAGAAGTCAAACGCCTATTGTTTTCTAGGAAATTTGGCTGAGTAACTTCTATCACAGTGTTGACAGAAAAGAGCAAGAAAAGATAGTTTGGTTTTAAAGTGTAAAATTAAATCGCCACCAAACAATCAAACTAAAATCAAATAATAATTATTGTATTTTTGGATATACTGACATTTTTGGTTGAAAAAATATGTCTAATAAACATTTAATTAGGATCTTTGCATTATGTGGAATATGAGGCAATTTAGAAATCTGTTGCCTTCCAATTTCATCCCTTAAAACAACACAATTTACAGCTTTTCTGGTTTTTCATATCTTTTTAGATGTTTTTAAATTGGAACCCCAAATTATCTTCCGATTCTTTTAACCTGAACTTCATAAAACGTAACTTATATACTTATAAAAAATCCATGACAAGAAATACACAGAATGAATCTTTTCAAAAGAACCTCCCTCCACACATATTCTTTTTATCTGCAAATTATCGTGTATTTCTCAATATTATTCTGTTGGTCAATTTTTACCATAACTAAATGCCTTTATATCCAAAAAATACAGAAAATTATTCATTAGCAGTACATATATGCAGTACTTACATAGAACGACTTTCTAATCTACCCATTTAACAAACACTCGTGCATTTTTAGCTTATAGGGGAAAATACAGCACTTACTACACTTATATATATGCAACACTTATAGAAAATGACTTTCTAATCTACCCACTTAACGCAAACTCGTGCATATTTTTTTTTTATCCTGAAGGAACCCGTCATGCCCCGGATAAGATACACAAATTCGATTTTCTTATTATAATGTACGTGATTGAAGTTTCAGAGGCTCCATTTCCTATCAACGTTTGTAATAGTAAAGGGGCTCAATTAAACAGTATTTGACCCGGCCTCTTAATATGGGAATGACTGAAATTATTACTTAAACAAACAATATAAATTTAAAGCCACTTTCAAAGATATAACCAAGGTATTTTGCTAAATTATTGGTGCTTATCATCTTATTCCGCACTCAACTCTCTTTCAAAATAAAATGTTTGCTGCCCTAATAAAACAAATTCACCCTTCAGCTACAACGGTTGAGTTTCTCTTTTTTTTTGTTGTTTTTTTGTTGTGTTTTTTTTATTGTTATTATTTGGCATTACAAGCAAAGTATATATGAAAAATAAGTATAAAAAAAAATAACAAAACCAAAAATTAACAGACTTTCGTATGCATCCCAGGGCTATATTCAGACGTAAGGGATAGAGGTCGGAAAGGGGAAGGAGACTGTATTATTATTATTTTTTTTGTGTCGCTAAGGGATCTTGGAATCTTGCACCAAGATACCTGAATAAATTATTAGCAAACTGCTAAGTGATTGGTGCGTATGGAGGTTGCGACGAACTATTCAGGTGATTCCAAATGTAAATAATATTATAAATACATAAAATACTCCCTTCACATTCAGACAAAAAAATTATTACTCTTAGACAATAAAAAAAAAAGAAGAAAAAAGTAACTAGTCTTTACATAAGATTCTTTTTCTAAAATTGATACAACGAAAGAAAAAAAATAACTAGTACCATTTTATTCCTCATTCAACACCCTATCCAAGTAAATACATCTCATCCTACTACTACTACTACTGTGGATTGTGCTTAATTGTTTTGTCACATTTGTATTATTTGGCATTACGCATAAACTACTCACGAGGAATGAATACAAATATAATGTCCAAAAGAATCAACAAAATTTCTTACACAAATCAAGGCTATATTCGGGTGCAAAGAGGCTGTGGGAATAAAACACAATTTTCACAGTAGAAAAAACTGAGGGAGGAATAAAACTGCATTATTAATTTCATCTGTTGTAACTAGTTCAGAAAAGGAATTATTCACCGAGATTAACAAAAAAGTATTAGTATTCAAATCAGCTTAAGGACCTGAAGAAAAGAAGGAAAAAAGATAGATACTTAGGATTGACAAGGAAGTTGCAAAAATAGGGTCAGGCTATATTTTTCTGACATAGTTTGTTTAAAGTGACCCTAAATTAGCATTAATCTTTATGTTAAGATCAATGTATATAGTCCAAACTTTAATTTTCAAATTAGGAAATATGTGCTACTTTTGTTGATATACATTATTTTTTTGCTTTTTGAAATTCCTTTAATGCTAAAAATGAGCTAACTTTAGACAGCTTAAGACAGCTCATGGTTAACACTTTATTTCAGGCCGAAACTAACTAAGTCCAGTCTAAGCAAATTCCATTTCGGAAAACTGTCCCACTTTTTAAAACTGAAAAGATAGTAGTTTTATTTTGCACCACAAGAGGAGGCCAAACAAAAACAAAAATAAAACAGTTATCATGATTTTTTTTTCCTTCTTCTATGAGCTGTTTTTATTTCACCTATTTTTGTGCACATTTTCTCGCTTCGGAAGAAAATCTGTACTAATTCTTATCAATCTTTATGTTTCATTATCAGTCATAAGGTTTAGCTTATTCTTATCAGTCTTCTATCAAGTGGGTTCATAAATCAATCAAATCCCTGGCTAGATTTCCTTACATTTAAGGATGTACCATACTCACTTTTTATAGTTTCTGATATTGAGGCAAAACTATTCATCTGCTTTTCCTTTGGCATCAAAAAGTATTGAGCTAGTTTTAAATTAACATTTAAGAACAAATTCAGTTCCACTTGTAGCTGTTTCACATTGCCATTTCATAATGTAAGTGACTTCATGTAAGAGTTTAGAATAAAGTACGATTAGTTGGCTGAAAATAATTCATCAATCAGGTGATTTTACAATCTTGTTGACTTTAGGTAAAGCAATAGAATAAGTTTACTTTGGCAGTGTGAAACCAACCTGTATTACTTATAGTATAAAAAAATCAAGTCAAGATAATATTTAATTTTACTGAAATTGCACATAGCGCAGAATTAATATGTCATAACTGAAGCGAATATGAAAGACAAAAATTAAATATAAGTATCAGTTAATTTTAACTTTGATGGGGCTTAGAATTTGATAGTCTAGAAAATGGATGGCATCATTTTAGGTCAATAATTTCCAAAATAACCTAAGATGTCTCATAAGGACAAAGTTTATAAGAACAGATAGGAGTATTACTAAAAACCCTTGAAGCTCAGTATAAGAAAGCGGAGCGTTTAGAAGAAGTTTCTGATAGATCATACAATCAGATATGGATTTATGAGCTACTGGCTATGAATAAAACTGTAAATAGTAAGATATTGTATTAACATTATAAAGTGGTAGGTCTAGACTTGTCTCAATTAAAGACTGGAGGAGGGCCACAAACATTATAGCAAAAGTTTTCAATAGAGAAAAGTTTTAATTTTGAGAATTTGATAACTCCTGATAAATTTGAAGGAAATGACGAAGAAAATAGGCAGATGCGGATACTATGGTAAATGATTTCTTTGAAATGTGTTCAAAGACGGACCCAAAAATAATGACTATTTTTTTTTAATATGAAGTGTCAACAGATTTTAGGAATACTTTAATTAAACGAATTGCAATAAAGATCATAAAAGTGAGCAATGTAATTATAAAGACATTTGCTTGTTTTCCTTAGGAACAAATTATTTAGAATGATGATGTTTACTAGATAAGAGAAGCTGTACAAGAAGTTTTACGAGAAAGGAAGTGCGGTTTGAGAAAACGAGGAGATGAGTTGACCAGTGGTTGGATCTTAAAATAAAAGTTGAAAGTTTTTGAACTATCAGACCGGTTTGTCTTGAGTCTTATAGATTTTTAAAAGGCACTTGATTCCGCTGACTGAAACAATTAGTGAATGTCCTACTCCTGTATGGTTTACAAGATAAGTATAATGAAGTGGATAGTGCTGGTTGGGAGGACAAAATTGCTGTGGCAAAGGTAAGAATCAAGGTTAGTTTTGTAGTCGGAATGGAATCAGGTATTAAACTTGTCTTATCCCAGTTAATACGTATTATTTTTATGGGCTTTGTCACAAGGAACACAGCAAAGCTTATGAAAAAGTATTGCATAAAATATGAACGTGAAAATTACCTTCAATAAGATTACGCTGATGATTCGAATCTAGTAAATAAGAATAACCGCGAAAATAATGAATTTCGGGAGGATTTTAGTGTTCAGTGCTATAGATGAGGGTTCAAAATTGATGTTAAAAAGATGATATTCCTTTAACTAGATATTAATAAGGCTAAAGGATTGGTGTTAGATAACGAAAAAACTGACTGAAAACGTCAGTCATTATTAAATTATTAAATGAATTATTAAATTTAGTGAATTATTGAAATTATTAAATGAATTATTAATTATTTAGTGAATTATTAAAGCAAAAAGGAGATGTGCTTCGAAATGCTGGGGAATGTATGCCAGATATTATTTCAGCTTAATTGTCTAAAGATCATTTTAGGTACATGCTTGAATCACCAAATGTTAAACAATAATCTGTTTGGCAACCGTTGTTTACTTGCACTCTCTAGGACTATAGGGAAAGAAAGATTACTAGATGTCTAGAGTACGTTTTATGACTTTAGTGTGATATGATGCTAATAATCGGGATTTGTGATTACCCAGCATGAGAAACATTATGAAAAGCTTGATGTCCCTAAATGGAGTTGGAAGAGCACATAATAAAAGATTTAAAAGAAACATGAACTCCATAGGAGGGAATAAAGAGTAGTTTCGCTCCCTCCCTAACAAAACACTCTTAAACTGCAAAAAAAAAGATCAACGTATTCACAATAGACTTAACGACGGATGTAAAAACCATAGTAAATGGAGCGGAGGTATTTTTATACAAAATAGGGAAAAATCTCATTTGGCAACTGTAAAAAATAAGTAAAAATAAAACAAAATTGGTAATTTAGATTAGTACACTAATATTTTGAAACAGGAAGGATGGGAATGGTTAAATAGCAAAAATACCAAAACTAAATTATCGTTACATCTTGTTGAGAAAATTCTGGACATCTGGAGGTAAAAATTTCCTGCTATGCAGGTAATCATCAGCCCAATTGTCCTATAAACAACCACCAATCAGACAAGCTAATATAAAAGTACTCATACTTATATTCTTCTAATATTTATGATACAAATTTACTTTAAGTATTGAATGCTTGAAAGTTCTTATAGGAGAAATTTTGATGATTATCGTTTGAAGTTTTAAGTTTCCCCCGGAGTGTCCCCAGAAGAGGAATCACACCCAATAGAAATTTGTGTCATTATCTGTAATGCTACAATAGATAACATCCTTTCCTATAGTTAAAACACAAGAAAAAACATATATTCTTAATGGTCGGTTTCTTTAATGGCTCTCGGTCTAATTCCCTTAAGCAGAGGTCTCTAGCCGCAAATGTTAACTAGATGATATCACATTAAAGGGCTTTCTATCTATCCACAAACCTCTTCAAGCTCTTCAAGCCATTCTAACAGAAGATTTTGAAGCTGTTATTCGCCACTGTTATTTTCTTCTTTTTTTGTGTTAGTTTTGTTATTTAGCATTGTGAAGCAACGCAAATTAGCTGTTAGCTACGATGTTGCTTAAATAAACCTCTCTCTCTCTCTCTCTCTCTCTCTCCTCTCTCTCTCTCTCTCTCTTCTCTCTCTCTCTCTCTCTCTCTCTCTCCTCTCTCTCTCTCTTCTCCTCTCTCACTCTCCTCTCTCTCTCTCTCTCTCTCTCTCTCTCATTCATTCAAGCCAGTTGAAATTATTTTGTACCTATCTTTCATTGCAAAAGATGACCATAGTATAATAACGGATCTAAAAAAAGCTTATGTTGACTTTGCAACTGGCTGAGCCATATTCTTTTAAATCGTTATGGACTAGACTTTACAATATCATCTTGTAGAATCTAATTAATACTATGTATATATTCCTAACTTTTCAGAATTATTCTGCTCCAGAAACTCTTTACAATTTTATTTTCGAAGTTAAATAATGGTGGTGCGATTCTATTCATAATCTATACGTAACCTCATTGAGACACATTTTTTTTACCCCAAAATGTATAAAAAACAAAGAAAATCAGTAAACCAAGTAGGAAACATTACAAGCCCTTCAACGACAAAGACGACCAAGGTCTAACAGACGAATGTTACATTCAAGTCTTGAAATTATCTCTGACTATTAATCTGAGTTCTTTTTTCGATGGGTAAATCAAAAATTAGGTTGTGCAATCCCCGAAACATTTTGAAAGATAAGTCTAATATCAGTCATGCTCCTAGAAAGTCATGCTACTATAGATAGAGGTTGCTAAAATAAAATCACATGTACAGCATACAGTGGAAGCATATAGCCCCTCATTTCTGAATACGACCGTGATCTAACAGCTAATTCTTAATCAAGATTCTCTCACTTATCCTTAAATTTTGTTATCCAAATTCTTTCAAGTAAAAAAATAACTAACTTGTCAAGTAACTAACTTGTAGAACATCCTTACCCCTTAACAAAGAAAATGACCGTTTTCTAAACGTTCCTCTTACTTGCATTCCCCTCTCTGTCCCTAACATTGAATGAAGTTTTTCGTCCCTTCAAATGTATCAAATGTTAATAAGTAAGCCAAATAGATGCGAATCCCTAATCGCAAAGATGATTAAGACATAACAATAAGTGTTACATACAAGTCCCTTTCTTGTCTTGAAGTTTGAACCAGATTTTTTTTATAATATACACCGCAACACTGAAGTTTCCAACCTCTCAAAATTTGTAAAAATGGTACATCGCATGAACAAAGTTTTGTACGAAAAAAATAACGTCATATACTTTGATCAGTTCATCAAATATAACTGATAAGTGTTGAAAAAACCTATCTGTCTTTATCAAAAGCTGATTTTCCGGCTACAGACTAACTTTCTAAGACCCATATTTAAAAAGAAGGAAATGGGAAGATTCATCTTTTATTGGCAATGAGACAAGGTAGCTGTCACACCTCTTCAGCTTTTTCAATACAATTCCGACTTCGACTTGAAAATGGTGTAAGCCTCCTTGACTACTAGAACAAAGCTTCCAGTCAAAGGTGATGGTACGTTTTTGGTATCTAGGATGCATGTGAAAGTATACGAGATACGGATGACTCCCACCAGCTGAATCAATAGACGTTAAACAAGCGACAGTGAGAGTCACATTGAAGTGCAAATCATGTTTACATGCACTTATGTCGGAATTTCAGGATTTTGTTATGCTTTTCTTCTGTTTGTGTTGACGTTTACCGAAGTTTTGACATGTTTTGCCACCAGGCAGTGGCAGGGTATTTAATATACCCTTCCTCTACGAACTTTTACAGGGTTTTATCTTTACTAGGGTTAAGGAGATTCATGACACTTGAGTTACTTTTAAAGATAGTGAGTAAATTTCTCTACACTTATGGGTTTACGTCTGACTGACTACATTTCAAACAGTATACTGTGCGAAATATATGGTTCTATCCCGCTTTCTAGGACCATGATGAGTAGTGTAGCCTCTATGGATGCAATCATTGCACACTCTAGCCACCAGTTCTAGGCCCCAGCAACCAGCAGGTGTTATAGATTATTGATTTATTATGTACACCTGGTTCTTACATAATACTTTAGAGGATATTACTGTTTACCCATACAAATGTATTGAGGATGACGTAATTTCGCGTGTCAACGACACTTGTTTTGTTAGGGCTTACGCAAGATTTGACCCACTTACTTCAGTAATAGAAAAAAATACGTGTCAGACACTTGTTTTGATAGAGCTTACGGGCCGCTAGTCAAGTGGAGAACCTCTGTATGTAACTGGGGATAACGTATTACACACACTTGGCTGCTATGTAATAGTTTAGGGGATATTATAATTTACTTATGCAAGGCTCTAGCAACCAGATCCAATCATATCATAGTAACAAGCAGATATTATTGATTATTGATCCATTATATATATATATATACATGTCTTTTCTTCGAGATTTTTTTTTTCAAAATTTTACCCCTCAGGTCCTTCTTCAAGACACCGGGCCATAGCAGCCAGACCCAGTCGGAGCGCCCTAGCAACCTACCAGTGTTATTGACTATTGATCTATTGTACACACGTGGTTGCTATGTAATAGTTAATTATTTATTTATGTTTGACGTAAATATTTGCAAGCTGATAAAGAGATGTCCTTTATTTCTTGCTAAAAAGAAGCTCTAAACTGGAAAAAAAATGTGTTATACCATCTAAAAAAATTCATTAAAACACCAATGTCAAGCCCTATAGTCGATTCTTTGATTAGAAAATTCATTTTACAGGAGGTACTCAGTTTTAGCTTACTGATTTAGCGAACATCGACATGTTCTAGCTATTTAACAAATGAACAAATGATTAAGTTTTTTCAACTAAAAGTAAGGACCATCATTAAAACTTAGAGCGAACAGAAATTATCACGTATATGAGAGGAGTTACTCCTCCAAAACACATCGCTCTTTAGGCTGAAATTTTTAGTACTTAAAAAAAAGCTTTTTATTGTTCTAATTAAGCGAACATAGTATTTTAGGAGTCGTTCTTAAAGAATTGGGACAGAACTCAAACTTTAGCGTAAAGAGCGAGGTGTTTTGGAGGATTAACCCCCCCTAATATACGTAATAATTCATGTTCATTTTAAGTTTAAGTTTAATGCTGCTCCTTACTTTCAGTTGAAAAAACTTGTTTTTTTTTAATTTCTGATCGTTTTTTAAATAATTCCAGGAAATCTGGAAACTCCTCCAAGGAAATATTTCTCCTCCCCAAGGATTTATTCTTCAGACAATTCAAATCTGGTGGAAATTTACCCCGGAAAATTATCCTAACATCTCCACGCGTAAAATTGAGTCGGCAATGAGAAAGCAAGACATAAGAAGAATTCCGAATAAGAACTAAGGTGAATTACCCAAGTGTAAAGCTTCCCCAGACAAAGTCACCCCTGAAAACTCCCTCCCCATGGAATAGTATCCCCGTGGAAACTCTCAACAGTAATAAATAAAAAAATTTGATCAGACGATTTTGAGAAAAAGGGGGGTGAGAGGGGGTCTAGTTGGCATCCAATTTTCGGTTATTTAAAAACAGAACTATAACCTTTAATTTCCGTCCTAACGAGCCTTTTCAAATTATTTTAGGACCACTGGGTCGATAAGAACAACCCCTGAAAAAAAGATGCATCCGTGATCGTTCTTCTCGCAAAAAATACAAAATTCCACATTTTTTAGATAGGTACTTGACACCTCTACAGCAGAGTTCTCTGATGCACTGAATATGACGGTGTGATTTTCATTAAGATTCTATGACCTTTACAGTGTGCTTCCCAGTTTTTTCAAAGATCAGACAAATTTTCTAATTTTTTTAACCTTTGATGGGTGTAAGCAGGGGGGGGGGTTATTACGGTTATGTAGGTGTTGGGGAGATCTCTAATTCTATTAGACTAGCCTTCGGTGCTTCAGGAGCAAGCGTGAATTCCATGCGTCACGGATTTCTATAGATTTGCGTATAGATTTGCAAAACCGTCAAGGTTCTGGCGAGTGTACTATCCCCTTGGTATAAAAGTTCAACACTACTTGGCCCCAGGCACCATAAGTATTAATCCTCCCACTTCGCCATCTTTCCTTCGGGGAAAGATCTCTTGCTTAGTATAGGATTCTCTTCCTAAACCAAGCCAATCTAATCTCAGCCTCTCTCAAGGCTTCAGACCCTACCTAGGCTAATAAAAAAATCAAGGGTACAAAGTAAAGAAATCTTACTATACTCAAAACATGAAAAAAAAACAAAAATTCTCCTTGCCCCGGGACCAGAGAAGTCACCTGGGTGTAGTTGCCGATTCCAGCCAACCCAAACCCTCACCGGGTGCATCGTCAAATTCAAAATGAATTAAATTATTCCCCTTTTCCCTCCCCATCAATTTCGACCTGAATTTCTGTCCAAATATACAATTTTAATTAGGGTGTGTCACTTTTGTAATTGTGCAGTTACTATCATTGAATTTAACTGTCTACGCAATCAGGGAAAAAATGCCGTTACTATTATCAAGAGAAAATTGAAGATTACAACGGAAATGGAAGAGGATGATTAGCAAAACCAAAGAAAGAAATAGAGGACATTTATTTTAAAAAACAAGCCCCCTCTTCACTAGGCAAGGGATTTCAAAAAAGGGAGAATCCACGCGATTCATGGAAAAACGGTTAAGCATGAATAAATAAAATTTTCTCGTTCTCACGAAATTTACACTTAGGAGAACGTAGAATCAGGCTCTGATACACTTGATGATGCCATCAATCAAGAAAAATTGTTTAACTAGCCTCTTAATCTCTATCGATGGAAACAACACCACATCTCAATTAAAACTCGAATTGCCTTTTTGCATAATTTTAGGTCACATATGGCCGAAAATGAAAAGGCCAGTGACAACGATAGGGGTTCAGGGAAATGAGTTAAAAATATGAGCAAACCATGAATCATTTTTTTTATGGGTCCCATCCCTTAAGGCAATTGTATGAAGAACAAACGGCGATGTCAATTGAAGAGCAGAAAGGCAAGGCCTCAGTTAAAGGATCCCAACTTATCCACCAGCTGTGTATTGAGGAAATGGTAGTCTTTCACGTCTTCCTGCAGGGGATCTTCTCCAAGGGATTCCTCTTCCTCTTAAGAGATCATAACCTCCTTCGAGTCGATAAGACCAGTCTCAGATTCCATCCTAAATTTCTTCAATCCAACCCAAATTCAGTATCTCCCAATCTTTCCGTAACCCGTTACAGTACAATCGACTCTATTTCATGACTGTCTGTAGTTTCTCTTAATAGGTCATGGGCCTTCTCCTCCCTCCCAAGCTTTTTCTCCTTACTGTTGTTTTGTAATTTTCCCACTGGGACTCCGGCCTCTTTGTCCCCCCTTAGATCTTTTTTCGTTTCTTAATTTTTTACTTTTCCCAATTTTTTGTTTTCCACCACTGCAGACTAAATCCTCAAATGTTGTCTCTTTTCTGCATTTCTTTTTTCTTTTTCACTTTTCTCAACTTTGTCAATCGCGCAAAATAAATTGTCATTAAATCTGAATTGGACTCCAGTGTCAATCATCTTTGACTGCATTTCTTCCTTGTATTCCCGTTTAATTGTTCCTTTTTCCCTTTTTGTTTTCTTTACTTTTGTCACAGCATTAAATAAATTGTCATAAAATGGGAATTGGAATCCCACATTAGATTTTTCATATTGTAGCCTACTAAAATTTCCCGAACATCACGAGGAAAAGTACGTACAATAAATTTCTTCTCATTTATTTCTGGCACAATGAGTGTTTCATTTTAGTTTGCACTTGCTGGTGTCTCATATTCGCTACATGTTTTCTGAAGTTTACTATTTTCTAAAAATTTTCCTGAAAAATCTATTTCACACGTCTTATTTTCAATATCACAAGGCCAAACCACTTCTGCAGCCCAATTTTTTCCGAATCGTCAACATTTTGAACTCGAGCATCAAACATTTCGCTTTATCAACAGGGTAGCTTAGCCTCTAATTTTGTTTTATGGGCCGGTCCAGCTTCCCCCCTTGTCAACTAAGTCGCATATTTTTCTGTCTTAGCTTTTAATGTCTGATAAATGTCAGATTGTCTCTCACTCATTGATATTCCCTTAAGGGTTTTGCAAGCTTTCGTAAGGGTTTCCATACGAGCTTGATGATACATTTCATTGCTTTGTCTTTCTTTTTCAATTTTAAACATACGAGCCTGAGGATCTTTTTCATTCTGATCCATCTTATACGTTCTTGGTGCTTTCTTTTGGCTACCTCGTCTCTTTGTTTTCTTTCTTTCTCTCTTTATTTTCTATCTTTCTCTCTTTTTTCATCAAATTTAATATATATTGTGTCACATTTACATGACTACTTTTTCGTGACCCCCTGCTGGATCTCGATTCCATACTGCTTCTACTACTCCTGCTGCTGGGCCTAATTTGATTCCTTCTGTTATTATATCCTCTTAATTCGTTTTTTGAGTCGGTTCGTTCTATATTTCTTAGTTTTTTATCTGTTTATTGTCTTATCCGCAACTCTCCTTCATTTTGCGTAGCATCTGAGAGGTGAGTCGGTTTTGTTTTTTTATGTATTGTCTTTTGTTTGTCTATTTTGAACCCTCTCATATTACCGGGTGTTGTTCTCCCGATTCTATTATCTCTTAATTAATGAGTCAATCGTGGTAAGTTCAACAATTGCCACGAACAAAAATTATGGCATGTAATTACTGTTGTCAATTATCAGCTCTGTGCAATGATATTTAACGATTTTCCAAACAACCGGAATATCTAAACTTAAATAGGGAATAACAACTTCTTTCAAAGCAAAGAAATTTTACACGTTTGAAATATATCTAGGTCACGCAAAATAAAATGAGCTGGACGAGTAAATAAACCGAATTACCACGTAAATATTCCACAAGTTGATTAGCTGGATTAAAACTCAAACAGGGAAACTACCCTGCACAACAAATCACGTATCCACCCCGGACACTGGTACCCACCCATGCCGGAAGGTACAACAATACTGAGGACGGATCCCATGGTAGTCGACCATGCTGAAAACGAATACCGTAGGGCGCATGTTCGCCGTTGGGGCGTTTCTGAGATATAGGCCAAAGCTGCCAAATTTAGCCTATAACTAAGTGTGACGATTCAGGATTTGTTTTTGCGAGTTATTGGGTTGAGGAATCCGGCGTAATGTTATATCAATCGAAAGAAGAGTTCTAGATCTACAAGAATATTATTTTTAAAATTAAAACAAACACTATTTCTTTCTCTATTTACTGCAGTTTCAAAACAAGTGCTGTAAAATTTGACAAATATCTCAAAGAAAGGCTAAAAACTCGATATTTCTTCAAGGTAACAAACTTTTTTCATATTCGAAAAGAAATTTCATTTAATTCCGTACTATTTGAGCTAAAAACATATCATATTATTGAGCAAAGGTCTGCGATTTTTTTTTTGTAGCGTCACTGAAATGATCACTAGCCGTATCGTGAAAAGGGACATAATATTTTTTTTTCTTCAAAGGGTAGGAATACTTCAAACTTCCTAACTGTTTAAAATTTTAAACTTTTAGTTAAAAATAAAAATAGGTTTAAAAAAAATATTGACTAAAAAAAGTGTTTGTCTTTTTAGAATGGACGAACATGTTTTCTGGTGTACTAAGGCGTCTGCTATTACCTTTTTGGGACCTGATTTGCCACTGATACGACTGAGCTATTTACTACTTAAAAAAATTCTGCTTCAAAGATGGACATAGTCGGCGCACTGGAGTTGTCTTACTCGGCCTTTCCTTAAAATTGGGTAATAATAACTGATTGGGGACCTGTTGTAATTAAAAGTAAAAAGTATCAAATAAAACTTTCAAAAATATTCCTCATTTTCTTCTTCCGAGAATTCAGACGGGGCAAGGTCAGACTCGCTGCATGCCCTCCTTGTCCTGCGGCAGGAACATAAGCTGCAGCATCTTTTCATTTTTGAGCAGCTACAGTCTCTCCTACATCTTCCACTTTTGCATCTGCAGTAAGATTCCAGGCTTGATGCTTCTTTACAGCTTGAGACGACCGCATCTACTCCCCCTTCAGCCATCTTCCATCCAAGGAGGAGTGAATCAGGAATGCTCGGCCCAGCCTGTACTGAAGATTATCCATGTAGCGAATATGGGTCTTCGTATGCATGGCTCAAAGGTGTCGTCAGAAGGTGGCAGTCTTTTCACATCTTGTTTCTGGCACCGAATATAAGCCCTTACATAGGCCAGTGAATTGAATCCGGCCTGTTTACCGTACATTTCATTGACCAGGAATTTTGATAGGTCGTAAAATTCTCTAAACGCGTCGACTGAAAGCTTCCCTTCTGCATCCTTGATCCGCTCCGTCACAGACACCATTTTTGATGCAAAAGTTGGAGACGCCGCGGTGTTTAAGAAAGAAGCTTTCCCGACGCCGAAGAAAAAGTTCGTTGTGTCACACCCTGATAGACAGTGCACGAACTGTAACATAACCTGCTCCTCTTTGGACGAATGGACTCCATCCGCCAGCTCGTGTACTGGGATAATGTAAGTCGGGAACTTTAAGAAAAGTTCGTTCAGTCCTTCAGCTTGAAGCTATTCAAAAAAATGAACACAGGCTACTGCCACGTCAGTGTCGTTGTCATACACAACGATGCGACGATGCTACAAGCGTAACGGCTAGCGTACTTGGAATGTGTCATAAGGCGTTGGTCAGCCTCTTCGTGGCTGGAGGACGAGCATTCCTCGTAGTCACAGTGTTCTGGTAAAATTAGACTGCAGCCACGCTTGACCAAAGACACTTTGAATCTATCCTTGAACCCACCTGAGAGAAAAAGTTTGAGTGCGTTCGGAAGCTGATCACCCATCTGCTACCATGTTTCATACAAAATTTCGAGGAGCCGGTTTTAGACGCAGAGCTTGCAAGTACGGCATCCCATTCTTCAATTGTTCTAAGAACGGAAATCTGGAGGTTTTTCCCTTTCCTTCGTTGGAGTCTGCATGCTGATTTCAAGGAGATCGACTCTCCGGTAACCGTGAGCTTCCCAAACAGCCCGCTGAGCTTCCGTACCGATCTGCGACAATGTGGACTTCAGTAATACCCACTGGAAGCTCATTCAGCAATGATAGAAGTAATCTTTCCACGATGGATTTGACTGTTTCAGACCTGGCAGGCCGATATGACCATATCTTGGACATTAGGTCAATGATGTGTACTTTAGCTAATGTTGTTTCTTTCGATTTGTAAGTCGCCGGCCAAGCTGAAAGTCCTCCTTTTTTCTTAGCCAGTTCAACAGCACAGCTTTGTTCCCCGTCCTCATTTTCCTGCCAGAGGATGTCTTGGTTGATTGTTGCGGAAGATGTTCAAAAATGGATGGAGGGAAAGGAAGAATCTCTTTTGTGAGGATCTTTGCAACAGCTTTCTTCTTTTCAACAGCTTCACCGTAGCTCAACTGAGCAGTAATGATTTTCTTCAAGGGTGTTATTTCAGAGCTCAGGAGATCGGTTCTAGGGACACCCTTCACTTTCTGAGTTTTTCGTTCTGAAGGGAAAGTTCGGAGTGCAACCTTTTTCACATCGTCTTTTCTGTTGCACAGAAAGTCCTCTACCACCTCTTTTCCTTTTGTGGCTACGCAAGTAATATCAGAAACAATCTTCTCATCGTCCACAACTTCTGACGTCACAATATTCACTAGGTCGAAGTCCACTCTGCTGAATGGATTGCCACATGTAGTGAAAATGTCTCGAACTCTATCTCGTGAAAGTTGTAATCCCGTCGTCGTCGACTGATTGTCTTCGTGATATTTCAATGTCTCTGTGGATACGTTGACTACTTGCAGGAAACCATTACTGATGGCAGCGGAAATCGGTAAGGTAAGCATCCAAGGTTCAGTCTGTCTCTGATCCATTTGTTCTTCTATTATCCCCGCCGTCGTCTTTGCATCCTTGTTCACTGTACATTCCAGTATCTGATCGGAACAGGTGGCCGTGAACCTGGTGTGCGTTCTCTTCACTGCGAAGTATCCTTTCATGAGCTTCCTGTGTACATCAGGAAAGGTTTGTGGTAAACTTTGCATTTCATATAGGTACTGTATGAGATATTTTGTATACTGAGGATGGTTAGCCGCCACCAAGTATGGCAACATCCGAGCAGTTGCTGTCAAATTAGACTCCCATACACATTCTAGTTCAGCATGAATGAGTTGCATCGCTATTTCAAGTATTTCCAAGAACTGCCGCCAGAAAGCAAACGTTGGCGACGCATTTCGCAGGGTTTTGAAGGCATTCATTATGGGAGCCAAAGTGATTAAGGTATCGTTTGCCTCCTGAAGTGCAATCTGCACTTTAGCACCGTTTGCGAATGAAGTCCTGAATAACTCAATGGCACTACCCAGCTGGTTCAGATGGGACAAGTCTTCTTGTGCTTCAGAGTAATACTCTTCCAAGGACTCCCAGTAGAGGGCTAGAAAGACCTCGTACAGTATGCAGTAGGCATTGATGGCTTGGTAGTAGCCTTTCCCTTGAAATACCTTTTCGCAAGTACCAGGAAGAAGCAGCTTTGCCGGCGCTACAATCTCTTTGAGTCCAGAGCTGTCCATTATCTTACCAACTTCCTTGAGATAGTTGACCAGGAGGTGGAAGCCTCCCATCGGTAGGATTACGTTTTTTTAAGTCATCCGGGTATTTACTTTTCACTCCCTGTCCTAGCTGATAAATGAAGAAATCTTGCGTGACCACAGTATCGTCACATCCGACAGCTTTACTTATCGCCATGAACGTTTGCAGAGATTTTTCAACTGTTGCATGGTTGTTTGGTGCTTCATGAGGGAAAGGCAAGATATTAGATTAAATATTGACAATTCAATTTCAAATCACAGATGTTCCATTTGACAAGCAGTCCCACCGGTTTTCACTAGAACAGGAAGTTCCAATGCTAAATCTGATTGATCAATGTAACATGCCTTTTGATCACTCCTTAAAATCTAAAGGATTTAGTATCAGATAGTTTCTTGTGATATTTAATTTTGTAAATTACTTTCGTTAAGTCTCTTACTTCTGCAAAAAAAATTTTACACTCATTTTGCCAGCCAACTTTACAACACCAAAAGTGCTTTCAAAAATTCTATTTCTTTAAAAAAAATTTTGGATCTTCAAAATTTGTGTCACATTCTTCATTATCACCCATCAGCAAATCAGTATTTGCGTCAGAATAACATGTTGAATCAACTGGAAGTAACTGTTTTTTTTTTATCTTGACCTACCTGACTCACTTTTCTTTTTCATCTTCTGCTTATCAATATCTTCTGCTTAGCTTATCAATCAACTTCCCGCTAGGTTGCAGGTTACTAAGCAAAATCCTTGTTATCGGGTACACTCGCTAAAAAAGTTGAAGACCCCCAAGATACAATAATTTAAACTTTTATTCTTAGCTCAATGTGTTCGGAATTAAACGAGCTTTCTTTAAAAAAAAAAAAATACTTTATCTTCAAAAATTTCGAGTTTTTAGCTTTTCTGTTAGAAAATTGTTGACAAAAATCTGATTTGTTTTAAAAATGCAGTAAAAAGTGTACTATTTTTATTTTTTTTTACAAACAAAAATCATATTCATGTAGCCCCAAGTCTCTTCTTTTTATTGATATAAGAGTACACTGGATTTGACCAGTCTTATCTGCAAAAAAGAATTAGAATCGTCGAACCCAATTATAGGCCAAATTTGGTGTTTTTGGCCTATATCTCAGAACCACCCAAACGACGAACATACGCCCTACGATATTTGTTTTCAGCATGGTCGATTACCATGGGATCCACCCTTAACATTTTTGTACCTTCCGGCATGGGTACTAATCGAAATAAGCGAGATGCAGAATCTGGCGCTCTGACTATTAGGCCGATTACTCAACGGGACAGGTGCCTCTCATTTTCCTTATCAAATATGCGCCCAAAACTGACAAATTTTCCTTATTTGCCGTCTTCAATAATCTTATAACCTTCGCCACTGAAGATTATATCAAAGTCCGCCAATATACTCAAATAATAACCCAACTTTCGCTTTTTTTAATCCGTTCTTAAATCCTGCAATACTTTCTGATACGGATAAAATTTTTTAGTTAGTAATATTTTAAATCTGTCTTTCCGTGCAAAATTTCTTATAGACTACTACTTCTAGGCTACATCCATCCATATCTTCGGAAACACTCGTTCTTTTGGTACCAATGACGCTGATAACTCTTTTATTCACTGCTACCAGATATTGTAATGGTAACCACGGCTGCTACCAGATATTGGCACGGAAATAGTGCTGCACCACTTATTGGAGGGGAAAACGTCTGAGGCGTCAAATATTGTAATGGATGCCTCGCGATCACTACTACTGTACCGTAAATACAACTACTGTTCCACTATTGTACCGGAAGAATGTTGATGCCCCACTACGGTATACCCTGTCCCTGGATATGGTAACCCGATCGACCGGTAAAACGGCCACTTTCAGCCACTGGTGCCATAGCCCGGTTTACCACTAATATCTCTTACTAGTATAGGGTAGTATCATATACCAAGCCAGTCTCATCTAAGCCTCCCGCTAGGCTTCAGGCCCTACCTAGGCCAATCAAAAAGTCAAGGGTATAAAATAAAGAAATCTTTCTATATTCACTTCAAGCTCGAACCATGAACTAAAAAACAAAACTCTCCTTGCCCCGGGAACATCAAAGTCACCTGGGTGCAATTGTCGATTCTAGCTAATCCAAACCCTCACCGGGTGCAACGTCAAACTCAAAATGAAACGTCTTTTCCCTCCCCGTCAACATCGACCAGAATTGCTTTCCAAAAATACATTTTTAACCAGGGAGTCACCCATGTAATTGCGCAGTTACAATCCGTGAATTTAACTGTCTACGTAATCAGGGTAAAAATGTCGTTACTATTATCAAGAGAAAATTAAATATTACCATAGAAAGAGAAGGGGATAATTAACAGAGCCAAAGAAAGACAAAAAGAAATTGCATTTGTCTAAAAAAAAAAAAAAAAAAAATAAGAACTGAAGGTTCCAACGATGAATAAGATTAAACTTAATGAAACTTATATATTTGAAATCAGCATAAAATTCCAGTTCTTTTTATATATCTATTGGTTTAAAAATCCCGTTCTTTAGAGTTTCGCTTACTTTTGAGCCGGGCTGCTCCTTACTTGCACTTTGTTTCCACGAACTGTTTGACAAGACCCTTGTCACTCGCCAAAGAGGGGTATATCAAACGCCGCGCAATTTAAAAAAAATTATTACATCGGCAGAACATTCTACACGTCATAACTTAAGGAAACGTATACCGAAACAAAGTAAAAGCAAAAAAAAATAGCCTTAAATCCTTATAGCAATACGGATTTTTTTTTGTTTACCTCTCAGTAAGTCTATTTTTGAATACATCAGCCGCAATTTTTTTTAGGAAAAATTGCTACAGCAGTAGCCTGGGGATTGAACAAGTTGTATGTAAAGCAATTGAAATTAAACAAAATTTAAATAATAATGCTTCCTTCAATAGAGACTTGGACTTTAAAAAAAAAAGTTTGAACTTAAAAGAAATACTCACAAACCCCTGACCCTTTTTTCAGTCTTAGATGGACTGTTATAAGACATTAAATATAAGGCTCTTTCCTTTTAGTTTGGTCTTTAATTCCTAAGAATCAAAATGTTTTGAGTCAATTAGATTTTTTATTGATTTCTTTGTTTGATGTTTCGCATTATATTTCGCTGGAGACGCTTTTAGACATACAACCAAAATATTTGATTGAGTTTTAGTCTAATCACTGTCTTCATAAAGTTCCTCATTAACTTCTGTTTTAATTTTTCATCTTTTTTCATTTCCTTTCCTTTTTGACTTGTCTAATTTGTTTAAGCAGGAGTACTGTAAATTCAATTTCTGCATGCGTCCCATTTATGGGGAAAGTAAAGATTCGCCAACTAGGATAACATTTGAAAATTTCGTACATTTCATCAGTAAAGCAAGCAGAAGTAATAAACCGATCATTCGTTTCTTGACGTGATTAAATAAAAAAAAAACAAGTTTTTTAAATGAAAGTAAGGAGCGACATTGAAACTTAAAACGAACAGAAATTACTCCGTATATGAAAGGGGCTTTTCCTTCTCAACGCCCCACTCTTTACGCTAAAGTTTGACTCTTTCTCTTAACTCTACATTTTAAAACAGTAAAAAAAACTTTAGCGTAAAGAGCGGGGCGTTGAGAAGGAAAAGCCCCTTTCATATACGGAGTAATTTCTGTTCGTTTTAAGTTGCAATGTCGCTCCTTACTTTCATCTAAAAAACTTGTTTTCTTTTATTTAATTTCTGAACGTTTTTGAATCAATGCATGTTTTGATTTTGGCTCTCCGCAGAGGAATAATTAAAACAAAATTTGTATATTTATTTTTTTTTGGCTAAATGGCTTTCTCATGATTTTGATCGAATGATTTTGAGAAAAAAAGAGCGGGGGAGGAAGTTGCCCTCTGGCAACTGATTGGCAACCTAGTTGCCCTCTGATTTCGGTTAATTAAAAAGGCAACTAGAACTTTTAATTTTTTACGAATCTTTTTATAAGTAAAAGATATACGTAACTTATAAATTAGCTTACGTAAAGAACTTTTGTATGCTTATGTTTTTATTAAATATATGGGGGGGGTTCGCCCCCTCGTCAGTACCTCGCTCTTTACACTAAAGCTTAAATGTTGTCCCAATTCATTAAGAATGACCCCTGAATCACAAAAGCCGCAGAATAAATAGTTGACATTACTAAAAATACTTTAGCGTAAAGAGCGAAGTATTAGGAGGAGGTGAGCCCCTCATATGGGTAATAATTTCTGTTCGTTTTAAGTTTTAATGCTGCTGCTTACTTCCAGATGAAAAAAAACTTTTTCATTGTTTTTTTTTAAGTAATGCTAGTAAATCCTGCGCTCCCTTCATGGAAAATTTCTTCCCCCATGACAAATTCCTCCATGGAAAGTTCCCCCAGCATATCCCCAGCTTCTCAACCCCTGCCTCCATTCAAAAAATCCTCCTGAAAACGCCTGTACACTTCCCAATAACCATTACTATATGTAAGGACTGGTCAAAGTTTTGAACTTGTAACCCCTCCCACGGGGACTGTGGGGGAGTAAGTCGTCCCCAAAGACATAGTTATAAGGTTTTTCGACTACGCTGAATAAAATGGCTATCTCAGAATTTTGATCTGTTGACTTTGGGAAAATAATTAGCGTGGGAGGGGGCCTAGGTGCCCTCTAATTTTTTTGGTCACATAAAAAGGGCACTAGAACTTTTCATTTCCGTTAGAATGAGTCCTCTTGCAACATTCTAGGACAACTGGGTCGATACGATCACCCCTGGGAAAAAAAAACAAAAAAAAAAACAAACAAACAAATAAACACGCATCCGTGATCTGCCTTCTGGCAAAAAATATAAAATTCCACATTTTTGTAGATAGGAGCTTGAAACTTCTACAGTAGGGCTCTCTGATACGCTGAATCTGATGGTGTCATCAAACAGTTCGTGGTAACGAACTGTAGTAAGGAGCGATCCGGCTCAATAGTAACCAAAACTCTAGAAAATGGAATTTTGATATCAATAGCTACATAAAAAAAATCGCATTTTAATGCTGATTTTAAATATATAAGTTTCATCAAGTTTAGTCTTAGCCATCAAAAGTTACGAGCCTGACAAAATTTGCCTCATTTAGGAAAATAGGGGGAAACACCCCCTAAAAGTCGTAGGATCTTAACGAAAATGACACCATCAGATACAGCGTATCAGAGAACCCTATTGTAGAAGTCTCAAGCTCCTACCTCAAAAATGTGGAATTTTGCATTTTTTGCCAGAAGACAAATCACGGGTGCGTGTTTATTTGTTTGTGTTTTTTTTTTCCCAGGGGTCATCGTATCGACCAAGTGGTCCTAGAGTGTCACAAGAGGGCTCATTCTAACGGAAATGAAAAGTTCTAGTGCCCTTTTTAAGTGACCAAAACAATTGGAGGGCATCTAGGCCCCCTCCCACGCTCATTTTTTTCGCAAAGTCAACGGATTAAAATTTTGAGATTGCCATTTTGTTCAGCATAGTCGAAAATCATAATAACTATGTATTTGGAGATGACTTACTCCCCCACAGTCCCTGGGGGAGGGGCTGCAAGTTACAAACATCAACCAGTGTTTACATATAAAATAGTTATTGGGAAGCGTACAGACGTTTTCAGGGGGATTTTTGGGTTTTGGGGGTAGGGTTGAGGGAGGGGGCTATGTGGGAGGACCTTTCCTTGGAGAAATATGCCATGGGGGAAAAAAATTCAATGAAAGGGGCGCAGGACGAATCTGGTCACGGTAGAAAAAAACGTCAAATTCAGAGCTTAATATACAATGCTGGGTGTTTGGAGCCTCTCTATTATGGAGTATAATTTGAAAATAACACAACTATACGAGCGATAAAATATATATACCACAACCATAACTCAACTAACGAAAGAATTGCTAAGAGATAACACAACTATAAAGCGAAAACAAGTGAAAACTAACGGGAAAAGAAACGAACTAAGAGGTGGAAGGGGCCCAGAGAAAAAATATAATCCTTTTTCAATTTTGAGCCTAACTTCCGCAAAGGAGTAATAATGTCAGAAGCCCCGAAATACCGAATTATTTTCTTTTCAAACAGTTCGTGGTAAAGAACTGTAGTAAGGGGCGACCCGGCTCAATAGTAAACGGAACTCTAGAAAACGGAATTTTGATGCTAAAAGATACATCAAAAGAATCGAATTTTCACGCTGATTCTAAATATATAAGTTTCAATTAATTTAGTCTTTGTCATCAAAAGTTACGAGCCTGAGAAAATTTGCCATATTTTGGAAAAAAGGGGGAAACATCCCTTAAAAGTCATAGAATCTTAACGAAAATCACACTATCGCATTCGGCATATCAGAGAACTCTATAGCAAAAATTTCAAGCTCCTATCTAAAAAAATGTGGAATTTCATATTTTTTGCCAGAAGACAAATCACGGGTGCGTGTTTATTTGTTTGTTTGTTGTTTTTTTTCTTTTCCCCAGGAGTCATCGTATCGACCAGGTGGTCCAGGTGGTCCAGGTGGGAATGACTTACTCCCCCACAATCCCTGGGGGAGGGGCTGCAAGTTACAAACTTTGACCAGTGTTTACATATAGTAATGGTTATTGGGAAGTGTACAGACGTTTTCATGGGGATTTTTTGGTTTGGGGGGGGATTGATGGTAGAGGGCTTTGTGGGAGGATCTTTCCTTTGAGGAATATGTCATGGGGGAAGAAAAATTCAATGAGAAGGGTGCAGGATTTTCTAGCATTACTATAAAAAAAACAATGAAAAAATAAACATGAAAACGTTTTTTCAAATGAAAGTAAGGAATAGCATTGAAATTTAAAACGAACAGAGATTATTACGCATATGAGGAGTTCTAAAAATACTTTAGCATAAAGAGCGAGGTATTTAGGAGGAGATAAATACCTCGCTCTTTATGCTAAAATATTTTTAGTAATTTCAACTATTTATTCTACGGCCTTTTTGATTCAGGGGTCATTCTTAAAGAATTGGGAAAAAACTTACGATTTAGTGTAAAGAGCGAGGTATTAACGAGGGTACAAACCCCCTCGTACACATAATAAAAATATAAGAATATAAAAGTTTGTTACGTAAGTTAATTCTTAAGTTACGTATATTTTCTACTAATAAAAACGTTCGTTGAAAATTAAAAGTTTTAGTAGCCTTTTTAAGTAACCGAAAAATTGGAGGGCAGCTAGGCCTCCTTCCCCACCCCTTATTTCTCAAAATCGTCTGATCAAAACTAAGAGAAAGCCATTCAGCCAAAAAAAAAAATTAATATACTAATTTCATTTCAATAATTTATGTGCGGAGAGCCAAAATCAAACATGCATTAATTCAAAAACGTTCAGAAATTAAATAAAAAAAACTAGTTTTTTTAACTGAAAGTAAGGAGCGACATTAAAAACTTAAAACGAACAGAAATTACTCCCTATATGAAATGGGTTGTCCTCTCCGCAATCCTTCGCTCTTTACGCTAAAGTTCGACTCTTTCCCACAATTCTGCTTTTTAAAACAATTAAAAGCTTTAGCGTAAGGAGCGAGGGATTGCGGAGAGGACAACCCATTTCATATACGGAGTAATTTCTGTTCGTTTTAAGTTTTAATGTCGCTCCTTACTTTCAGTTAAAAAAACCTAGTTTTTTTTTTATTTAATTTTCGTTAAGAGTCTATGACTTTTAGTGGGCGTTTCCCCCTATTTTCTAAAATAACGCAAATTTTCTCAGGCTCGTAACTTTTGATGAGTGAGACTAAACTTGATGAAATTTATATGTTTAAAATCAGCATTAAAATGCGATTCTTTTGATGTAGCTATTGATACCAAAATTCCATTTTTTAGACTTTTGGTTACTATTGAGCCGGGTCGCTCCTTACTACAGTTCGTTACCACGAACTGTTTGACAAATGGTATAGATGTGAACTGAGGGCTAGTTACACACTCAGAGGGCTAGCTTCAGAACTGAGGGCTAGCTTCATGTGATAAATCGCATGAATGTAAACTGAGGGTTAGTTACTATCACCTAACTGAGGGCTAGCTTAAGAACCGAGGGCTAGCTTCATGTGATAAATCGCATGAATGTAAACTGAGGATTAGTTACTATCACCGAACTGAGGGCTAGCTTAAGAACCGAGGGCTAGCTTCATGGGACAGTCTCATAGATATGAACTGAGGGGTATGACACACTCGCAGTTGACACACTCTTGAACTAGCGTTGTAAAAGAATGAAAATAGTTGATTATTGTAACAGCAGAAAAGAATATCAGCTGTTATTTTTCGTCATACATAGTGACCTTTAATAAGGGCATGACAGATTCTTAAGCAGATTTTCAGCGGGAATAATTAATCAATTATACCACTGAAAGTTAGCAATACTGCTTGTGGCAGCGTTTCATAGCCATGCGCATTTGCCACAGCCTTTGTACATCATCAGGGTTTCACAGACGATTCGTGCAAGTGGATTATACTTACTTTGAGCACTGCTTTTGGAGTGGGCTGAGGACCTGAATCTGACTCTTGACCATCTGGACAGTTGAACTGACGCTGCTCTTGAACTGTAGCTAGTCTGGAATTACAAGATGTTAAAGAAACACATTTGGAGAAAACATTTTTCTAGAATAAAATTAACTTCATTTTCAAATTTGTCTTGTAACTCATTAATTTATTTTACAATCCAATTCAAAAAAATTGGATAGTTTTTTCTTTGAAAATTGTCCGTGTTCATGTGTTTTCTTTGTTTCTTTTTATTTATTTTTTACTCGGTTTCATTCCCTTTATGGTAGAGAATTATATATGGTAACAATTTGTATAGGGAGAAAGCAAACGAAAGAACGTGAGGAGAAATACGTGGTCTTTCTAAAAGAAATTGGTGCATCCCTTCTAAGTGCTGCCAAATGTGTCTCAAGGTCCAACCATCTCCTAAATTTCATGTAAAAGATTTCCTTCCCCCGATTTTTATATCCGTGGTCTTAGCAAACTATTAGAAACCACGTAGCCCAAAGGATTACTAGGTGCATGCCTGCCTCTTTGCCATATTAAATAAAAAAAAACAGGTTTTTTTCAACTGAAAGCAAGGAGCAACAATAAAACTTAAAACGAACAGAAATTATTACGTATATGAGGAGTTCACCGTCTAGCCAATACCTCACTCTTTACGCTAGATTTTGAATTTTGTTCCTATTCTTTAAGCCTAACCCCTGAATCACAAAGGCCGTTTAATTAGAATAGATAGCTGTTTTTAAAGTACTAAAAACTTTAGCGTAAAGAGCAAGGTATTAACTTTTAAAGCTGTTTTTTTTTTACTTTTTGCTCTGTAAAAAGCAAGGTATGAACCTCCTCATATTAGTAACAATTTCTCTTCTTTTTAAGTTTTAATGTTGCTCCTTTCTTTCACTTGAAAAAACTTGTTTTTCTATTTAATTTCTGATCGTTTTTAAAAAAATGCTGGGAAATCCCATTCATAGAAATATTCCTTCCCCCATGAAAACATACTCAATGGAAAGATTCACCCACATAATCCCTTCCCCTTACCCCCACCCACCAGAAAAAATCCATCCTGAAAATAGCTGTATGCTTCCCAACAACCAAGACTATTAAACAATGGGCAAAGTTCATAACTTGCAGCCCATCTCCCGGGAAATTCGGAGAATTAATTCATCCTCAAAGACATATTTATTAGATTTTCGACTATTCTGAAAAAAATGGCTATCTCAAAATTTTGATCAGATGTCTTTGGGGAAAAAAGGGTGTGAGAGGGGGCCTAGCTGCCCTTCAATATTTTCAGTTACTTAAAAAGAGCTCTAGAACTTTAAATTTCTGTTCAAATGAGCCCTATCGTGATTTTCTAGGACCACTGGATCGATTGATCGCCCCTGGGAAAAACAACCAAAAAAACGAAATATACACGCATCCGTGATCTTTCTTTTAGCAAAAAAATACAAAATTCCACATTTTTGGAGATAGGAGCTTGAAACGTCTACATTAGAGTTTTCTGATACGCTGAATCTGATGGTATGACTTTCATTAATATAACACTTTTAGGGGATGTTTTTCCCGTTTTTCGAAAATAAAGCAAATTTTTTCAGACTTGTAACTTTTGATTTTTAACATTAAACTTAGTGAATCTTATATATTTGAAATCAACATAAAAATCAATTCTTTTGATGCACTTGTTGTTATCAAAATTCAGTCTTTCAGAGTTTCGATTGCTATTGGGCCGAGCCACAGTTTGTTACCACGAACTGTTTGATATATCGTAGATGCGATCATCTTTTCTCCCTCTATTTAAAATAAATATTCAAAAGCAGGACAACTGGGATACGTTAAACTTGCAAAGTTAGCAAAAGATTTCAATTAATTGAAGCTTTTGACAAAGAACAAGCAAAGTTACTTTACCCATGATGGTTTAAAATTTTCTATTAAGGAAGCTTCAATTCCATCGAGAAAAGGTGAATGAAGGTCTTGGGACCACGCCACTTTTTCTATGGTTTACTTTATGGTTTATGGTTACTTTATGGTTTAAAATTTTCTATTAAGGAAGCTTCAATTCAATCGAGAAAAGGTGAATGGAGGTCTTGGGACCACGCCACTTTTTCTATGGTTTACTTTATGGTTTATGGTTACTTTATGGTTTAAAATTTTCTATTAAGGAAGCTTCAATTCAATCGAGAAAAGGTGAATGGAGGTCTTGGGACCACGCCACTTTTTCTATGGTTTACTTTATGGTTTATGGTTACTTTATGGTTTAAAATTTTCTATTAAGGAAGCTTCAATTCCATCGAGAAAAGGTGAAAGGTGAAGTGGAAAAAGGTCTTGGGACCATGCCACTTTTTCTTAAACTAATGATTTGTTTAGATCTGACACATAGTCCAATATGTCTATCAAAAAGTCAAACATAACGAATTATGTGGGTTTTTCCAGTGTTTTAACACTGTGATTAAATTATTGAGTATACAATTTAAATGCATAGAAATTGATTCGAAAATAGTGTGTCAACACCAGTTCCTTCTCAACTAATGCTACGTCCTTTTATATTTTGCCAGCTTTATCATAGGGATAGGTAAACTGCTTTTCCAATTTCATTTTTTTCTAATTTCAGAAAAAAACATGCTTTAGATAGTATCTGTAGTCGTATGTGATTTCTATTTATCTGCAAATGCAGCTATAATGAGGCCCATCAACATCAGATGTATCTAAGTTGTAGTATTTTTGTTCCTGCTTTAAAAATAAACATCAAACAATTCATGATAACAAACTGTAAATAAGGACAAGGGCTAATTGTAACCAAAACTTAAAAAAAAAATGAATTTCTGCTAATAATTAATATATAAAAAAGAATTGGTATTTTATACTGATTCAAAATATATAAAATTCTTTTAAGTTGATTGTTGCCTATCAAATGCTACAAACATGAAAGTATTTGCCTGATTTTCAGAAGGGGTAAGCCCCCCAAAATAAATAAATCTTAATGAAAATCGTACTATTAGGTTCAGCCTATCAGAGAACCTTACCGTTGAGGTTTCAAGCTCCTATCTACAGAAATATGGAATTTCGCATTTTTTGTCAGAAAAGATGATCTCAAGATGCCTGTATATTAGTGTTCTTTTCCTGGGTTGGTTGTATCAAGCCAATGATTCTAAAAGATGAGGAGTTGACACATTCAAACTAGAATCAATGTGCTCGTCTGTTATAGAGCCGACCACTTAAGTTGTTCATCCATTGACGCACTGTAGAATCGATTTCTTTCGTTAGTTTCTTTCAGCTTAGCGTGAAACAAGACAAAACAATGTGACAGAATAGATGGAAAATATACAATTTGGGCTACATACTTGCACATTAGTGGGGTGGGGGTAAAGTATTTGGATATTGTGAAGTTAGAAAACAATTCTTACTTCATAATATACAGAATAGTTGTACCTAACCTACCTAACACATTTTGATGCAGACCCGCAAAACAATTTTGTTTTGTTATTATATTTCTTATAATAAATATACTATATTCTTACATAATTTTGTATATTATTCTGTAGCCCATTAAATAAATTATAATATAATTTGAGTATTTATGAAATTCGATTTTTAGATAAATTAACATGATGTAACAATTTGTTTTTAAAGGGGGACGCACCAATTTCTTTTTTTAAAGGAGGTACCGGTACAAAAAGGTTTGAAACCGCTGTCTTACAGTTTAAATCAGACGAATTTCATAAAAAAGGGGTAGTAAGGGGGGCTGATTGACCTCCATTACTTTGATTCTTAAAACGGAACTAGAATGTCCAATTTTCAAACAAATGAACCAACTCTAAAGTTTGGACAACCATTCCTTTCATAAAAACCTTAAATGCCCCCGGGGCATAACTTACAACCCTTTCCCCCAGGGTCTAGTGCTTTGTAAGAACCCCAAAAGCCTTTCTATCTGACTGAATAAAAAAAAAAAGTTGTATGAGAGGGTTTCCCACTCCTCAGCACCTCGCTCTTTACGCTAAAGTTTGACTCTTTGTTCCAATTATTTGAGAATAGCTCCTAATGCAGAAGGACCGTTTAATTGGAATAATAAGCTTTTTAAAAATTCATGAAACACTTTAGCGTAAAGAGCGAGATACAGAGGGGGCTCAATTTCTGTTCGTTTTAAGTTTTAATATTGCTCCTTGCTCTCAGTGGAAAAAACTTTTATTTTTCTAATTTAATTTCTGATAGTTTTTTAATTAATACTGGGAAACCCCGCTGCCCCTCCCTTGAAAAACTCACTTCCCTTACGGAAATTTCTCCATGGAAATGATTCTAGATCCTAAGTATCCCACCAGAAATCCCCTTCAGGTATATCTTTATGTTTCCCAATAGCCAATACTACAATATGTAAGCAATGGAAAAATTCGATAGCTAGCAGCCATTCCCCCAGGGGCTGTGGGGAATCAAATCATCATCAAAGACATAATTGTTGGATTTTTCGACCATGCTGAAGAAAATGACTATCTCAGAAAATTGCTTGGATAATTTTGGGTAAAAAAGCGGGATGGGAGGGGGCTAGCTGACCTCAAACATTTTTGGTCACTTAAAAACGCCCTAGCACTTTTGATTGTCGATCAAATAATCCCTTTACTGATCATCTAGGATCACTGGTTCGGTACGATCACCCATGGGGGAGAAAAAAATCAAATAGACACACATTCATGATTTTTACAAAAAATTTAAAATTCCACATTTTTGTATATAAGAGCTTGAAAATAGTACAGTAGGGTTCTCTGATATTCTGGATTTCATGGAGTTATTTTTATCAAGATCACTTGATTTCCATATCCTGATCATCTAGGATCACTGGTTCGGTACGATCACCCATGGGGAAGAAAAAAAATCAAATAGACACGCATTCGTGATCTTTACAAAAAAAATTTAAAATTCCACACTTTTGTATATAAGGGCTAGAAAATACTACAGTAGGGTTCTCTGATATTCTGGATTTCATGGAGTGATTTTATCAAGATCACTTGATTTCTTAGGGATGTTCCCTCCCTTTTTCAAAAATTAGCCAAATTTTCTCAGACTCGTAACTTTTGATGAGGGGCGGTAAACTTCATGCATTTCATAAATTTTGAATAAGCATCAAATTTGATTCTTTTGATGTATCTATTATTATCAAGATACTGCTACTTAGTGTTTTGGTTACTATTGAGCCATATCACTCCTTACTCACAGTTTTTTACCACGAACTATTTGATCTTTGGACTATTTTGATTAAAATTTCTGTATTGTGGGTATCTCGGGTTGTTCCTCCATCACTTTTGACACTTTAAAGCGAACTATAAACTTTCAATTTTCAACCAAATGAGACTCCTCTAAAGTTTATACAACCAACCCTTCCATAAGCACCTTAAATACCCTGGGTTATAATTTACGAACCTTCCCCCCTGGCTATGGGGTTTTGTTTCAACCCCGAAAGCCTTGTTATATGATCTTTGGACTATTTTAAATAAAATTGCTATCTTAAAATTTCAATTGGATACATTTCGGGACATTAAGCCATGTATGTGGGGGGGGGGATGAGGGGGGTAGCTGCCCTCCCATCAAACTGAATATTAAAAAGGACACTGAAACTTCTGATTACCAATTTAATGAGCCCCCTCCAGCGTTTATACGATCACCCTTTCTATACAAACCTTATATACCCCCAGGGGCACAACCTACAACCCTTGTCCTGAAGGCTGTGGCGGACTTGTCATCTTCAAAGACATAATTTCCCCACCTTCTAACTACGCCAAGCAAAATGGCTGTTTCAAAATTTTTTATTGGATGTGTTTGGGGAAATGGTGGGCGTGGGAGGGGGTTGATTTGCCCTCCAATCACTTTTCACCATTAAAAAGAGCACTAGCCCTTTCAGTTTCAAATCCAATGAATTCTTTTCAAAGTTTTTACCACAACTCCTTCGATACAAAGTGCCCTGGTCTGAGACCAAAAAAACAAAAAAAAAAGGAATAATGATAATCATAATAATAATAATACAGTGTGCCAACGTATTTTGTTTTCAGGGATTTTAAATAGTAATATTTCTTGTTTTCTATTCACATACAATATTTTAATATATCTAAATGTGTGTACACAATTTATGTAAACATTAGGGACGCCTGTTATGGAGGTCATAATGGCTCCAGCCACATAGAAGATCAAAAGCTGTGAAGAATTTCCATCCACGTGAATAATAATACCCCTCCCTGTCCACCCTTAATTCTGTAGTAAAAACATAAATAAGAACTTATTCAAAAAAATTACTGTTCATTGAAAATTTTTACTAAATATTCACGGTTTGTACAAAATTTTATTTACCTACCAAGATTTTGAGTCTTAAGCAGGAAAACTGAAAAAGTGGAATGCTACTAATCAATTTGGAATTCGTGATTTCGTGATATATACAATCAAAAAGCAAGAAATTGAGAGTTTATGAGCCAGTAGCCAACATCATATTTTTGTTAGGCCAGGGCTTAGTTTGAAAAACAAACAGAAAATAAATCAACAAAACCAGCTATTTCAACTGAAAGTAAGGAGCAACGTTAAAACTTAGAACGAACAAAAATTATTCCGTATATGAAGAGGGCTGCCGCCTCCTCAAACCCTGTTTATTTGTACTCAAGTCTGAATCAGGCCTGGTTAGTCCAGGCTAGGCCTAGAAATAGTATGAAAAATGATCAGAAAACAAAGGAACAAAACCAGCTTTTTCAACTGAAAGTAAGGAGGAACATGTAAACTAAATTTGAACTGATGTTATTCGTATATGAAGGGGGCTGTACCCTCCTCATCCCCACGTTCTTTGCACTTAAGTCTGGATTTTGTCTCAGTTTTTTAAGAGTGACCGCTGAACACAAAAAGGCAATGAAATAGAAAAGAAGTACACTTAAAGCACTCGAAAGCTTTATCGTAGCCAGCGAGGGGCTCAGGAGGGGGCAGCCCCCTTTACATACAGTATAATTTCTATGCATCTGAACTTTTCAGGTTACTCTTAACTTTCAACTGAAAAACTTGTCTTTCCCTTTGACCTAAAAAGAAAGGTAAGTGAGGTACGGTTTGCTAGTAAACTAAAAGGGGATATTTCAATCAAGTATTGATTTTGACAAAAACAAGAACATCCAAAGCTGCATCACACATTGTGGCTGAAAATTACCTTCAAGGAAGTTCAATTCCTCAGAGAAAGAAGTGAACGAACGCCATGGGACTGCACTGCCTTCTCTCCTACTAATACTAGATTAAAAAGAAACTTGACTCACTGACACAAACAGGAGCAATTACCACTGCTGTAGAAGACATTTAAAAGATCACATTGAACATTAGAGAAAAAAACAAATGAGAGAATGGAAGTGAATGAAATGTTGATTGTTAAAATAGTTGCAGTATTTCCAATTTCAATTTGTATTAAGTTCAGTGATATTTTTCAAATTTTCACAAACTGAATATTCATATTACAACCAGCCAGAAACTTGTGCTAACTTTCGCGAGAGTGGTTTTGAACCAAAAATCACCAAGTGGGGCACCATGTTCTTGCATTTTAAAGTGTATCCAGGACCACTTAAGGGTATAGGATGGATATTCCTTAGCTCAATGATAAGCGAATACAGAGAGGAAATTTAATAGAGATAAATACAATTTTCGGGGGATACAACTTTTTTAAGCTTTCCCTAAAAAAATCAAACTGCAATTTTGTCATATAGAGCCAAGAGATACATTATCCTTGGTATCCTGAAGGTGTTGAAAACAATAAATTAAATTAATTATGAAATTTTATCGCATATGAAATATATAAAGATTTTAGAAAACTGATGGATATTAGATGTATTTTAGAAAGAATTTTTAGTATTTCATTAAAAGTGATTTTATTTTGTCTTACTGAGTGCATTAAGCCGTACTTTGGCTTTTTCATTTTCTTGGTTTTGTAAGGTTCGTCACCGAACCAGTCTCTGCAAATTCATAGACAATATTCAAATTAGGTTATAAAATTTCGACTTGTAGAACCAGATTCTTACCATTAATCCATATTCTAAGTGCATTTTTTAAAGCTACATTGAAAACATTGAAAAAACAGCTAAATTCTTCCTCCCCTAGTTTTCGTTCAAATTCCTGTGAATTAAAGTCACTGTGGACCCTGGCTTAAAAAGAACCCTTGGACATGGAAAGATAAGCAAGAATATATTACTGTCATTGGTTAAACAAAATTCATCAAAAGTAAAATAAAAAAGATACTTTACAGACTTTATGTGACTAATTTTTGTTAATTGTTAAACTAAATCATATTTTTTCACAATAAGCTTAATATTATAATAAAACTGTCGATTTAGGTATAAAAGAGCCTATTTTCGTCATAATCTAACTTTTGTTACATTTTTCGTTATATATATGAATCTTGTTATAATTTCCGTTATATTTAGAATTTAATAAATCATCATGTTTATGAATAATGTTAAAAAAGGAAATTGTTCATTAATATCTGGAAAAAACTAAAATAAAAAATTAAAAGTTCTTTCTGCTTCTAAACGTGAGAGATTTTTCAAATTTAGAGCACTACAGCTTTTTTTTTCTCGCCCCAACGGGATGCTTGGGTCAATTTTTTTTCCAAAAAATATTCTTTTATGACAAATACTAATATTGTATTTCCTAGTAAATTACAAAAGGTTAATAAGATATCTAAAAGCTCTCAAAGGACCAATAGCCACACGTGAAGATTGGAAAATAGGGCAGAAGTTGCAGTTTAGAAACTCATTTTCTTCCTCATGTATGCAGAAGGGATTTATCTATAGATACTCAGAGATAGATTGTTCAGAGCATCCTACACTTGGGAATTATCCAATCTATAAGGCAAAATGGAATAAAAAAAAATGATTGTTGGAATACAATAGTTTGCCTTTCAATATAAATAGACGATGAAGAGACTCTTTTTTCTATAATCTTCAACCTGAACAGAAAAGAGTCTTACTTCTTCCTAATTTACCTTTTCAAGGTTAACAGTGTTCCAGTTAACTTTTTACATCTTCGAATGAAATTGTCAATCCTGGTTGGCTCGTCTGTTAGAAACCTAGAAAATTAGAATAGCAGTACAGCGAAGAAAAAGCAAATGTAAGCACTAAAGATGGTAACGATTTTTCGAGGAAAGAGAGAATGACCCTAGTAACCAAAATGAAATTGAAAACTACATCCAAGTGGCTGGTCTTGGATAAATTAAATTGCCTAATATAAAAGCCCTAATCCAGTTTCTTTGATAGAAAGCTTGCTCTCGTAAAACTTTCGAAGGAGTAGAAATTGAATAGATTCCAGAGGAACGAGATTTTTCGTTCAAGAAGAGCTTTAAACCAACAAATTGGAAAATAGTTATAAAAGAGGTTTTGCAAATTAACGACAGTTTAGACAGTCATTTTTTTTGTTGATTGGAAAATAAACGACACTGAAACCCGAAAATCTTTTGGGTGAGTTTTAAGTAAGAAGAGGCCACTGGAAGTTAAACTTTAAAATAGAAAATTATCAGTTTAGTATATATACCAAAGGAATTCGCCTTTTATACTGATTCAATATATGTAAAATTCACTAAGTTTAAACAGACACAAATAGTTCAACAGTCTTGACGAACATTAATTTAAAAAGAAAATTTTTCTCATGGAAGTAAAAAGTGAAGTTGGAATTTGAAACGAACAAAAATTACTGCGTTGCAATTTATCTATTATGTGTCTGCTAAGTTGATTAAAAAAAAAAAAAAATACTAATTAATGGCTATTCCCCATATTTGAAAAATTCCAGAACAAAGTACTTTACTAAAAGCACGAAATTAACACAGCAAAACCGTATTAAGAGTAAAAAAAAACCCTTAATCAGCCTGAAGAAAATAAAATACTGCTCTATTAGTCTCTTGATAATATCTAACCCACAATTTAGTTTCACGAGTCAGAAGTCAGTTTATTTGAATCGGCTTTGCAGATACGTCTTAGATAGACATTGGAGCAATAATTTTGTTCGTTTCAAGCTTCAGTTTCGCTCATAACTTTTACAAAAAGATCCCTGTCCAACTTAGGCCAAGATACTAAACAAGTCAATATAAGTTTTTGATAAAATAGGACTGTAGATATGGGTTTTACTTCGTACCTTTCTTAAGCTTTCCCTACAAAAATATACAATTTTGTCACATAAAGAGTTCAAGGGGTATATTATCGTTAATACCTTTGATTATATAAAAAAAAGTTCAATTATTTATACTATATTGTCTTATGCAAAATATACAGAGATTAAAAAAAAATACTGAAAGATAGCTTCATAGTAATGTACTCAAATTTGCGTTAATATTATTGCAGTTTTTCTGCCACAATTTCACAAAGAATTTGGACCTTCTTAAAAAAGTGACATTTCACTATTTTTGATTCTTGAACTTCAGTTCTTTTTTGAGGGGAAATTTAGGAAAATGTGTTTTACTACTATATTGTAAGTGCTATAATATGTATTAACGATTAGTATTGTAAATGTGGACACTGTTAGGATAAATATGAATAATATTATTCCTAAATTAGGATCTGAGTAAAAACATATTTTTCACTAGGCAGTCTTTTCTCAAAACTCATTTCTTCATTTTGCGTTTCTTCATTTTTCATGTCTCGTTTCTTAAGTAATTTTTATCATTATTCCTAAATAAGTTTTGGATTTAAGTGAAAACACTTCAACTGGCATTTTTTTTCGAAACTTGTTTCTTCATTTTTTTTTCTTAATGGAAGATTGGAGCTTTCACTTGATGGGGTTTTCGAGCTCCCATCTTTTCTCCAAGAAGCTACTCCTTTTCTCTTCCCCATATTTTACCCTAAGAGGAACGCCATAGATGGTATTTTGCTCCCTCCCCCAATAGTCACAGTTTAAATATATTGCTACACAATTCATTCAAGCGGAAATCCAAAGTTCTAGCACCAATTATAAGCAATAAAAGATCAGTCAAAGACACATAACAAAGTTCAGAGACAGATAGCAAAATCTGAAGTTCCAATTTTAGCCGTTTTGTACCACAGAAAAACAATGGAAGCCGAATTACAACTGACTAAAAGCTATAAAAGATATTGCTTTATAACGCTTTAGTGTTCAGTACTAAGCAATATAAGCAGTACAAGACATACTGCTCATAAGCTATAGCAATATAAGCTATACTGCTGAAGAAGTATCAGCCACAGTGCTTCGTAGAAGCGTAAAGGGTAGAACACATTTATCCAGTCCATTCAAAACGAACCATCATTATAGACCGCTTACCCAGTAGTACTTGCAGCTATATATTGCTGCATAATTGCTCACCATTATTAGGGGAGCAATAAGTGGAGCCTTATTGGGAGAGGATGAGGGGTTTTCTAAGGCTGCAAAAGCAAATTTTGACCAATGTTTCAAGCTTACTTTGAGAGGTCTTTTTTGGTAAATATTTAGGGGAGCTTGACGTATTAACACCCTTCATTTGGATAAATATTGGAATTAAGAACACAATGGGGGTATGAGGGTGAACAGGTCCCTTCTTATTGCGGAAGCAGTAATTTTTGATGAAAAAATTGATTTTTAACCATTTAAGCATCACGAAGAAAAATTTAACGCCCATGTCAAGAGGGAGAGGAGAGTAATGGAGGCCTCCTTTTAGTCTGATTTTAATTTCCTCCCTTTAATTTAAGGTTACTACGCTATTTTCATTAAAACAAAAATACGTTAAGCAACAAAAAAACTTTATTTTCAAGTGAAATTAAAAAAAAATACATTAAAATTGAAAACGAAAAAAAATATAATAAGGGGAATACCAACTGACCCCAACTTCTTGCTCTTAACGATAAGCTCTAAGTTTCTTCTCTCAATAAGATTAAATATTCTACCATGATAAAAAGGAGAGGGAAGTTTTTGAGGATGCTTTGAGAATGAGAGCGCTTGTGATTTTGCATTTATTCCAAATAATACAATTTTCTGCTAAATTTTTTGAAAAGTAATCAGCGAATAAAGAACTGTCAATGACGACCTCGTGCTATTTGTTGCACTCTGAAAGAGTTTGGGAAAATCACTAGTCGAAATTTAGCATTAAGATTCGAGGTTAAAGCCCCCCCCCCCTATTCGCAATATTTTATTTTTCAGTTTTAATACTACTCTGTCTAACAGATTTACATACATGGCATCAAACTGTAAAGATTAACCAGTGCCAATTGTAAAAAGCTCCTGGAAACAGGAGTTTAAGAAACAATATGATGATGATGATGATTTTATTAAGTGATTAAACCTTTACAAGTATTTCACTGCTAAATGTCTACAAACTAACACTACATAGGAAGAAAAAAAAACAACAAAAAACAATAGAATAAATGAAACTAATAAATGCTACAATCAAAGACAACAATCAGGTATAAATATCAAATATTAACATCAAACCAGTCTTCTAGTCGAATACAAAAATCTGTTCAAGCATTTCCTTAATACTTTATCAGAAATTACTGAGCCAGGACAAAATGGGAAATTAATTCCTAAAGAATGGAGTTCTAGTTCCATACCAAAACGTTGTAAGAAATAAACCGGACAAGTAAACAGGAAGTGGCTACAAGTTTCACTTTCACCACAAATGCACTCTCCGCTTCTAGCTTTTCCAATTTTACTGAAGAAATAATTTAACCGACAATGTCCTGTTATAATTTGCGTTAGCTGGTGTGTAATATTCATTTTAGAAGCAGCTATTAAATGGTCTTTTGATGGAAAGAATTGTATTGGCCATGAACTCACTCTATTAGTGAAACCTTGATAGCAATTTTCATAAAGAGCAATTTTCAGTTTACGTCTATCTAAGGGAAAGGGAGGTGAGCTATCATCGGATTGAACATCCAAAAATTTTGTTATAATCTCATCTGTGCATACACTGTGTGATTTTGTTCTGCTGGATATTGGGATACCCGGTGTAGAAAATTCTGGCCAGTATTCTGGTCTACCCTTTTTTGCATAGCGCATAATTGTTAATTCTTTAGCTCTCAAATCTATTGGTAAAACTCCTGCTAACGCTGTAAGTACGTCAATTTGAGCGGTGCGAAAAGATTTTGTGATCAAAATTAGAGAAAGCCTTTGAACTGAGCTTAGCATTCGGACAATATATTTTTTATTTAAAGCTGCAATCCATACCGGGACTGCATATAGAATCGTGCTTTCTATAACCGACAGGTACATATTCTTAAGAGCACGAGGTTTTAGCCCCCAAGTACATTTAGCAGCACACATCAATTTTGTAGAATATTGTTTTGCAGAATTTATCCGGTTTCTAATATGTTCTGTCCATAATAACTTCTTGTCTAAGGTAACTCCCAAATATTTAGCTTTTTCTTTTATTTCAATTACATTACCATTAAAAACAAGGGCAGGCTTAGGAAAAATTCGTTTACTAGTGAAAATAGCAGCTTCTGTTTTCTTTGAATCAAAAACTAATTTATTATTACTCGCCCAACGATCAAAGATTCGAAAAACCCCAGAGGTTGTAAACTCTAAATCACTTTTAGTCTTGCCCGCAATGATAACACATAAATCATCAGCATAAGCTTGTATGTGAGAATTATTGGGCAAATTTAAATCTAATAAATCATTAATATTAATATTCCATAAAAATGGTGATAATATTCCACCTTGTGGACAGGATTTCTCAATATTTAAAGAAAACTCATTATTATATGATACAATTCTGTCTGATAGATAGCTATGCAACAACTTAACCATCCAAATTGGGCATCCGGAATCTTTTAATTTCTTCACAGTGCCAGGGTGCCAAGCGTTGTCAAATGCATCTCGTATATCAAAAAACAGGCACAGCGTGAGAAGTTTATGTTGCTTGTTTTTTTTTCAATATTTGTAACAAGATTATCTATTCCTATAGCATCTAAAGTACTACGGCCTTTCATGAACCCAAACTGGTTTCTCGAGATCCAATTCTTGAAGCCCAAGTCATCAAGTTTATACATGATCAAACGTTCAAAGACTTTCCCTACATTTGATAACAAACTAATTGGGCGGTAAGACTGGGGATTACCATCATTTTTTTTACCGCTCTTTAGAATTAATATGACATTCGCCCTTTTCCAGGCTGATGGGAAATACCGAAGTGTTATACATGCGTTTAAAATTTTTAATAGTGATGGTGTTATAACATTTATATTCTTTTTTAAAATTAGGTTTTCAATACAATCTGGACCGGGGGCTTTTAACGGGCGCATGCTATTAATCGCTTCGCTTAATTCTTCTTCCGTGATGGTAATTTCATCATTGTCCTCCATCGTCAAGATTTCTGTAACTACGCTTCTTAATTTTGTATGATATGTGTATCACTGCTTACATCATCTTTTCCAAACCATTTCTGGAAAAGTACTTTGCCTGCCTCTTTAGTTGACGTTGTTATTGAGCCATCATCTTTAGTCACATGTATAGGCCTAATCGGAGGTTTATTTGATTTTATTATTTTATGGATAGTATTCCAAGGGTCCAATATTCCTCTATTCTCACAAAATTTCCTCCAGTCATCCTGTTTTGCTTTTAAAATTGATTTTTTATAACTATTCCTTAAATACTTCATGTTTTGGTCACTTTCCCATGTTCTCAATATTTTATAAATTCGTAAGGCATGTCTATAGGCTTTCCTTTTTGCAGATAAATCTGGATTCCGCCATCTTACATATTTTTTGGAATTAGGACCATGTTTTTGTGTTGGTATTGATTCTAACATTGCTTGTGTTATTAAATCCACAAAATTATCTAAAGCTAAATCAATTTCATTTTTAGTAAAAAGCGGCATAGTATATACACTATCTATTCTATTCCAGAGAACTGAACTAAATTTATCCCTATTTGCCTTCCTGAAGTCAAATTTACAATCATTGTGGTTATAACAAGTTTTACAACCTATTTCAAACTTTAGTTTAAACAAAATATATAAGTGATCAGACATTGATAGATGATCAGAAAGGACGTCCCAGTCTTCAACGAATGATAATAAAGAAGCACTCACTGTGGTAACGTCGGGGCTAGTGTTGCCACTTATGCCGTATGTACCTTTAGTGGGGTCATTTAACACTACTAGGTTTTTACTAGCTAAAAAATCCTCTAATTCTTTACCACGCATGTCTGTAACTGTTCTTTGGGACCATAGTGGGCTTTTAGCATTAAAATCACCACCTATGACTAAGCGAGGTATATTTTTCACATTGTCTAGGATATTCAACTGGTAAGCTAAGGAACTCACTGATGGAGGGCAATATAAAGAGGACACTGTAATTGTTCTACTCTTGAGGTACAGAGACACAATAACCAACTCATTTCTAGAATCTTCATGATGAATATCGGCTTTAATTCCACTCTTAACTAATATTGCTGCACTATAAAACCTCTTATCAGGATCAAATTTAGAAAAGCTATTGTAATTTGATGGTATGCACGAAATATTTCCGGATTTATTCACATAGGGTTCTTGTAGCAGTACTACATCAGGTTTATAATCATCTAGGGTCTTTTCTAATGTTACCATTGCACTATAAGAATGTTGCAAGTTGACTTGAAGGAACTTTAAATCACTCTTTGAATCGAAATTATTCATAAGAATATTCAATACGATTTTGCATTAAATCCTTTATTTTTCTTGCGGTAGGGCATTTATTTATGTCCTACGAGGTATGTCCGGTTCCTGTAAGTCCTTTTGACTGACATGGTCGGCAGGAGGGTCGAGAAGATGTGCATGACATATATTCATGTTCTCCAGAGCAATACGGACAAAGGATAACTCCTTTGCAATCACTGCTTTTGTGACCGTACAAACAACATTTGTTGCATCTTAATAAGTAGATATAATCTTCACACTCGTGCAACATGAACCCTAATTTCAGACTACGGTGGTCTTTAATACATTTACGCATCTTTGGGGAGACTTCAACAACAACATGGGTTTTATTTTCTCCTTTGTGAATAATTGTCACTATTTTGAATACTTCTCCTTTAACTGCTAGTTCTGACACATCTAAATTCTGATTCAATAGGGATTCTCGTAGGTGTTCTTTTTCATTTGTCCTAGGGATGTTTTTAACAATCATTCTAAGATTTTTTTGGTAGAGTGTTTAGGGGTATACATACAAATGTATACATACAAAGGCTACATACAAATTTTTGTGTCTATGCAATAGCGACACGGCGCATAAAAAGTCTTTCAGTATCAGAACATTATTTGGAAAAAAAGACAAAGAAAATAATAGTTTTCTTTTATCTTGTTCCTTTAACTTTCTAGAATTAAAGGATATTTTAATTGTTCATCTTCAAAATAAATCAAGGAGCATAAATTGCCATCAAATTTACACAGTAATGCAAGCTATAACACTTAGTATCCAATGAAAAAAAACAAAACAGGTTTATCCTGTGGCTTTTAGGTGTTTACACTTTCACGCATCAAATGAGACTCAAGAAACAATATATACATCTGAAAAATTACTCTCTCCTGATTCGATCCATACAAAATTTGTTAGGCTTATGTGCACCTATCAAACTATTAAAACATGTAAATTTGTATAATTTCCGACCCAGGGGAGATGCTCCCCAAGAAATAACCTGATTTTGATGAAAAATATAGCTTTGAATACTGGTTATTCGATACTCCAAAACATAATATCCAAGCGGATCCCTAAGCGGAATATCCCTAAGCGGAAGAATGCGTAATTTGTTTTTATGTTGTTATTTTGTATGTCAAGGATGCGCGTTTTTTCTTTTTTTGTTGGTTTTTAATTTTTCTCGGATCGTAGTATACCATCTTAGAATTTTGGAAAAAGTCCATTTGACTGAGCATTATCAGTGGCCTTTTTAAGACCCAAGTTTGATTAAACCACATTTCGTTTCCATTTTGCAGAATTTTGGCCTTTAAGGTTTATCACGGAGATATGCCCTACAAAATGCTCTTTTGACCAGACTAAATTGTTACGTATTTGGAATCCCCAGCAAAAGAAAATTTATTTAGTTTCGTTCCATTATAAAGGTCCTTCTGTTTTGTAATCTGGTTACCATCTGTATGGGTCACTCTTTACTTACGTTTCGTTTCAGCAAACTGTTTGACGAGTGGCATCAAAGATTATACTTATTTCGGATGCAAGGTAGAAGCACAAGATATAATCCAATATTTTATAGTCCTAAACGGTATCTTATAAGGCAATGATGTCATTCTAGCTTCTATTTTTTTTTCATAGTCACACCCAAGATAATTTTCTGTTCTTCTGCTTAAAAACAATAATTTGTGAGTTTTGGCAGAAGAAAACTCAAAAAGTAGTATTTCTAGTTTGTCAGCAAATAAACTTTGCTTTCATCAATGTTTTGGTAAAATGATTTTTGTTTTGCATTGTTCGGCATCCAAATAATATGACACCAAAAAAGCTAGGAACTTTACACCAAAGTTTTACATAGTCTATATTTTACGATCTGACTAAAATTATTCAGGGAATGGGGACTTTCCTACAGGCATTGCCATTTAATCTCGTACCAATTACTAAAACTAAAGTTTTGTCCATTCTGAGAGGTTATTGTGTGGCCTGCTTCTTCACAAGAGGGAGATTTGCCTTCTGCATACCTCCCAGTCTTCTCCTAAGTGAAAAAGGTCAGGAATAGTGGAGTGTTCTCTCCACCTCTTTTGAGGGCAAATTTGAGAAAAAGAATCATAAATTTGGCCTTCAAAGATGATCTTCTGCAAACAATGTCAACGCGCTCATTGGACATGACCAGGCAACCAAAATTCCTTGAGCTGTATTTTTGCTAGGATTGTCTGATTTTTTTTTAGTTTTGCAGGAGTTCCAATTCAGAACTCTATGTAGGTGGGTGATATGAGCGATGTGTCAATGAAGCAAAAAATGAATATATGCAATGTTTTGCGGGTTAACCATACCTTGAAAAATAATCGGATGACCTAAAAACCAAACAAAATCTGCGTCACCAAGGTATATAATTAATATAATAATAAATATAATTTATTATATTTATATTATAAATATTCCATATATATTATAAATATAATATATAATAAATACAATTCCCTTGACATCCCAGAAAACCAAGGTCATCACCTTTCCTGTTGATGGGACTGTCTTGGTCTTCTTTGGAGCTGAAGAAATGGCTTCTATCCACTGCATGGACTGTTGTTCCGATTCTGGAGTGTAACTAAATCCATATTTCATCCATTATAACTTATCAGTGCAAAAAAATCTCTTTTAGTTTTTGCAAACGCACCAAGCAATGCTTGAAAAGCATCGACCAACGTGTTCTATGATGTTCTTACAATATTAGCTATTTCACGATCTCTTATATGTCAATCTTCTAAAACAATGCTGTGCACTTTTTCATTGATTTCTATTGTTGTTGTACTTTTTGGACAGCCTTTGAAAGAAAAATTACAGCTGAGACATGCATGTTGAATATATGTTCTCCCATAGAAACCATGTCAGGCTATAGAAATGATACCTTAGATTTAATTTTATAGCAGTTAGATCTTAAAACTGCAATATAAAATGATGTATGCATACAAATGATGTTGGCTAAACCGCCATTTTTGAAATGTTTCCACCAATAGCAGATAAAATTTGGAAGCCAAGTGCCTAAACTCTGCATTCATACTTGTTCTATAAGGAATTATAGCTTCCAAAACAATATTTTCTTACTAAACGCTTTTGGGATCCATTTTACAACGATTGAAAAATGACATACATCATATTCAAAAAGGGAAAAGAAATAGATTCATATTTGGTGAGTGGGGAATTATTTCTATTCAGTATATCACACAAATTATTTCCAGTTTCAAAATGGTCACTTCCATAAATTGCAGTCTGAGATGTGTTAATTTTTATAATGCTTCAACTTCTGATTAATGTAACACGGGTCGAATGTATCTTCATAAAACTGAAATTATGTTTCCTAGTGACTTTAGTCCTTGTAGTGGAGACAAACATGAGAATGGTGTTTACTGTGAAATGGCAAATCTAATTTCAAATCATTGTTAACTCAAACTTATTAAAGTCCAAGTTTGACTTGAGCTCAAATAACGCAAGGAAGCAGATGCAGTATTCAAAAACTTTATATTTGGGGAATTGGGAAATACTGAAATCGTAATCAGTGCAAGACTTGGAATAACTGTCATTATAAATTATTTGGTTGCGGAGACAAAACTTATTTAAATTTCATTTCACTTTGCACACCCAAAATTTTCAGAGCAAGAAAGTACCCAAAAGGTAAAAATGTAAAATTTAAGAGATTATAATAATATACAAAGTTAAGAAAATGAGAAGAGAGTTAGTCCCTTATGGATGTCTTTTAGGTATGCAATCGTCCCATTGTTAAAGTATGTATATATCCTTTATTGTTTCAAAAACCGGTGACTCTTAATTTGCTGCAGTTTATATTCTACAAAACTGTCACATCCTTGCTAATTCTGGAAAGTGATTAGATAAATACTTTTTCCCAACCCCAAAATTCGCAAGTCCTTATATAGTCCTCATCCTAGCAACATCAAATTTCTTAGAAAATACCACCTTTCGATTTACAATTAAATTTAAATATATGTGAAAACCTTTAACGTCCTACTTATTTGAACAGAATATATATATATATAATTGGTTAGTATACTTACACTTTTGGATGAATGAAAAGTCTTCCAAGATGCAAAGACCTCAAAACGCAAAGAATCCAAAAGACCCCTTTTAACCTCAGCATACGTAGCTTTTCGGAAGATTGTCATTTTTGGCCAGAAAATTTAAAGGAAATTGCCAATAGGGCATTCCTGAACGGCATTATTAACCGATCAACCTTTAATAGGTTAAAGCCTTTCCCCTAAGGTTTATTAAACTATAATAGAGTTGTACAAACTATACAATATAGCTATATTTCTACAGTAGCTGGAGGAGTATTGATCAGGTTTTGAGCTCAGGGAACTGCACTTATGCAAATACAATCCTTACACAATTCTAATAACCACAAGACATAGTGTGTCCACTATTTTCTTAAAATGTATACAGACGTGAAATATGTGAAATAACCAGAAGACGTGAAACAACGGCGGAAGACGTGAAATAACTTCATGCGCGGTACGCCTTCTTATCACTTCGGCACGTGTTTAATCACTTGAAACGGTAAAGGATCTATCAATTATTTCAAACTTGTAGCTTACGATCGATCTTTATTTTCTCTGAACCTATTTTCTATATGATTAGGGTGGGGAGTAGGTACTGAAAAGCCATATCACCTTTTGCTAAGTCAATGAATGTTTCTGGGTTGGCTCTTCTCAGTGTAAAAATATGTGTAGAAGGAGTAGACATTTAAGGGTTTGCTGCTAATCAGAGGTACCATACTGAATGTAAAATGCATTGTATTTGCGGCATTCGTCGGTACCGATTTATAAATCAGATGGCACGACAGTATATCCTTGTGTGTAAGGTGCAACAGTAGTCGATATTTTTAACAAAAAATAAATGTTTAATTGTTATGAATTTAAAAATTTGGTCCCTGGGGGACAGGGATGTGACAAGTCAGTGACGGAAAAAAGAAAGTTCAGCACCTTTTTCAAAAACTGTCTAACATAATATTCGGCACTGCATACTAAATTTGACCCCAATTTTATAACATAGACTTAAATATATCCACATTTTAAGAAATGTAGAATGTTTCTTAGAAATTCTAGCAGCTATGTTTATTTGCTTAATTTTTGCCTCCCATTCTTTATGCCTCCCATTCTTTACTAATGCGAAGAAGGTAAGGAAGGGGATGAAGAGCAAAGTATATTCTCCGCCTCTGGGTAGGACAGACTCGACAACAAAAACCACGAATCTGGCCTTCATAGATGATCTACATCTATGAACATGACAAGACATGACAAGAACATGACAAGACAACCAAAATTGATAGAGCGGTATTTTTTATATGGTTTTTGTTTTTATTTTGAATTTTTGAACATTTCTATGCAAGAAACTCAATGTAGGTAGGTGATCCCATTTTACAATGAAACCAAAAGTAAATACACATATACATTTTTTTAGGGGTGAGGGGGGGTACAATACATTTTAAATATTGTACTAGGCCAATCTTTAGCCTTATGACGACAGTTCTTGGATACCTCAAATTCAAAAATAGTTTAGGTTTTCAGGTTTTCATGAGGGCTCATTTTAACTGAAATTACAAGTTCTAGTGCCCTTTTCAACTGACCAAAAAATTGGAGGACAACTTGGCCCCCTCCCACGCTCATTTTTTCCAAAGTCACCGGATCAAAATTTGAGATAAATATTTTGTTCAGCATAGTAGGAAAATCTGATAACTATGTCTTCGAGGACAATTTAATACCCTACATTATGTGAAAGGATCTTTCCATGAAGGAATTTATCAATTAGGAAGAGAATTTTCATGAAGGGGGAACTTGATTTTCCAGTGTTATTTAAAAATATGAGAAATTAAATAAAAAAGCAAGTTTTTTAACTTAAAGTAAGGAGCAACATTAAAACCTAAAACGAACAGAAGTTATTACGTATATGAGGGTGTTAGTCCCCTCCTCAATACATCGCTCTTTACGTAACCTTTTTTTTTTGGTTTTAAAAAAACTATTTATTCTAATTAAGCGGCCTTTGTGATTAAGGGGTCATTCTTAAGGAATTGGAACATAATCTAAACTATAGTGTAAAGAGAGAGGTATTGACGAGGAAATAAACCCCCTAATATCTATATATATATATATATATATATATATATATATATATATATATATATATATATATATATATATATATATATATATATATATAAATATAAGTTGTATGCATGTTTATTTTTTTGTATGTTTTTTTGTAACAAGAGGGTTTGCATATGACGTCATTATAAGTATATAAGACTTTGTATATGACGTCATTGTAAGATGACGTTACAGACCGGGACACCGGGACACAAATGACGACCGGGACACCGGAACACAGGGAATGTAAATGACGACCGGGACACTCAAAGAGAAATTACAGACCAGGACACTGGCACACAAATGATGACCGGGACACCGGGACACGGAATATAAATGACGACCGGGAGACTCAAAGAGAAATTACAGACCGGGACGCCGGGACACAAATGACGACCGGGACATCGGGACACAGGGAATATAAATGACGACCGGGACACAGGGACACAACCACAACGGGGACGCAGGGGGGAGCACAGGGAGGATATATAAATGACGACGGGGACACAGGGAATATTCGATTAGCAATCACCATCAACAAAGCACAAGGGCAATCATTAGGAAAATGCGGTATAGATCTGAATACAGATTGTTTTTCCCGTGGACAATTATTTGTTGCATGTTCAAGAGTCGGTAAACCTGACAATCTATTACACAACTACAATGGCGCGTAACTAATACGGCGCGTAAAGACTTATACACGCAGGGGGGGCTTGGGGGGGGCAAAGCACCCCCACCAGCTGTGTGTTGGTGTGGCGCTTTGCGCCACTTCAACAGCTAGTACGTAATAAAAATATACGAATATAGAAGTTTGTTACGTAAGTTAATTTATAAGTTAAGCATATTTATTACTAATAAAAACATTTGTAGATAAAATTAAAATTTTAGTGACCTTTTTAAGTGACCCAAAATTTTTAGGGCAACTAGGCCCTCTTCCCATTTTTCCTCAAAATCTTCAGATCAAAACTTTGAGAAAGCCATTGAACCAAAATAAAATTAAAATTAATATTCAAATTAGTTTTAATTATTCATGTACGGTGAGCCAAAATCAAAACCTGTATGAGTTCAAAAACATTCAGAAATTAAATAAAAAAGATAATTTTTTTTATCACCTGAAAGTAAGGAGCAACATTAAAAGATAAAGTGAACAGAAATTATTACGTATATGAGGGTCGCCTCCTCCTCAATACCTTGCTCTTTACGCTAAAGCGTTCTTAAAAATTGGAACAAAATAGAAATTTAGTGTTAAGAGCGAGGTACTGACGAAGGGGAGAACCCCCTTATCTATCTATATAAAAATAAGTTGTTTGTGTGTTATGTCTGTTACACTATGTCTGTTACGCCAGACATATGACGTCTGAAAAATAAAGACGAAAAAGAAAACAAACTAAAATGTAAAAACTGGGAATTGCATAAATATTTCGAAATATTGTGACAATAGATTAAAGTAATTCGAAAACCTTAAAACAGATACTTAAAAGTTTGAGGTTTATTATAAATTGTTGAGCTTTAGCAAGCTTAGCACGTAAAGAGGAATTTTTAGTATATATCTTAAAATGACAGAAGAAACAGCCGAGGAAGCTGCTCAAATAGTTAATTCAAAGAGAAATTTTAGTATAAATCCTACAATGGCAGAAGAAACAGCCGAGGAATCTACTCTAAGGGTTAATGCCAAAAGGCTTGCGGCTAAAGAACGCAAAACCGCGCAGTTAGATAAAAATCCACCTGGCCAGCGAGAGTCAAAACGTATCAAAACCGAAAATGATAGCGATGATGATTGGGTTTGGGTTTTGACTTGGATAAGGTCATCGATGCCTACCAGATTTTAGTTAAAAAAACAAAGGTTCGGCGATATGTATTTCATAGTGACGCTGAAAAATAAAGAAGAAAAAGAAAACTGAAAAAAGAAAAATGGTAAAAAACTAAAAAAAAAATAAAAAGAAAAAACTAAAAAAACATAAAAATTAAAAAAATTAAAAAAAGAAAAAACCTAAAAAGGAAAAACGTTAAAAAAAATAAAAAAAGGTAAAAAACTAAAAAGAAAAAAAACTAAAAAAAGCTAAAAAACTAAAAAAAAGAAAAAACTAAAAAAAAAACTGGGAATTGCACAAATATTTCGATATATTTTGACAATAGATTAAAGTAATTCGAAAACCTTAAAACAGATACCCAAAATGTTGAGGTTTATTATAAATTGTTGGAGCTTTAGCATGCTTGACACGTAAAGATTTTTCCAAGTGTCAATCTTAGAATGAACATTGACAAATTGAAGAAAACAAATCAATAAAAAGAAGAAACTAAAAAAAGAAAAACTAAAAAAGAAAAAAGACTAAAAAAGAAACTGTATCTATATATATAAAAATAATTTGTATATGTGCATGTTTGTTTGTTTGTGGGTTTGCATTTGACGTCATCTATATCTATATATATATAAAAATAAGTTGTCTGTGTGTGTGTGTGTTTGTCGAGTGACGTCATGTTTGTGTGTCGACTGACATCATGTTTGTCGACTGACGAAATTACAGACCGGGACATCAGGACACAAATGACGACCGGGACACCGGGACATCTATCTATCTATCTATATATATATATATAAATAAGTTGTCTGTGTGTGTGTGTGTCGAGTGACGCCATGTTTGTGTGTCGACTGACGTCATGTTTGTCGACTGACAAAATTACAGACCGGGACATCGGGACACAAATGACGACCGGGACACCGGGACATAGGGAACATAAATGACGACCGGGACACTCAAAGAGAAAGCGACCGGGACACAAGGAATGTTCGATTAGCAATCACCATCAACAAAGCACCGGGACACAAATGACGAACAGGACGCATGGAATATAAATGACGACCAGGACATAAGTAAAAAAAGAATAAAAAAACTAAAAAAAAGGTAAAAACTACAAAAAAACTAAAAAGAAAAAAACAACTAAAAACTAATAAAAAAAACTAAAAAAGCAAAAAAACTAAAAAAACCAAAACAGAAAAAAAATAAAAAAAGGAAAAAAACTGAAAAAAGAAAAAAGGTAAAAAACTAAAAAAACAAAAAAGAAAAAACACTCAAAGAGAAATTACAGACCGGGACACAAATGACGACCGGGAAAGAGGAAATACAAATGAATACCGGGACACTCAAAGAGAAATTACAGACTGGGATACCGGGACACAAATGACGACCGGGACACAGGTATTTAAGAAAATCGTTCAAAGACAAATTTTTAATTGTAAGAAGATCGTTGAAAGAGAAATTTCTAATTGTAAAATGACTGAAGAACCTACAATGGCAACAGCCGAGGAAGCTGCTCAAAAACGAATGTATTCAAGCCGAAGTAGCTGAGTTGGTAAAGCGTTATGTTCCAGGTTCTAGGTCCAAGAGGTTCCAGGTTCGAACCTTGGCTTTAGCATTAATACAAAAGAAGAATAAAAACTAAAAAGAAAATACTAAAAAAAAAACAAAAACAGCTAAAAAACTTAAAAAAAAACAAAAAAAGGTAAAAAACTAAAAAAGAAAAAAACTAAAAAACTAAAAAAAGGTAAAAACTAAAAAAAGGTAAAAACTATAAAAAAACTAAAAAGAAAAAAAACTAAAAACTAATAAAAAAAACTAAAAAAACTAAAAACTGAAAAAGAAAAAAAAACTTAAAAAAGGAAAAAACTGAAAAATAAAGGAGAAAAAGAAAACTAAAAGCAGGGACATGGGGAATATAAATGACGACCGGGACACTCAAAGAGAAATTACAGACTGGGACACTGGGACACAAATAACGACCGGGAGATATTTATGACGACCGGGACACTCAAAGATAAATTACAGACCGGGACACCGGGACACAAATGACGATCGGGACACAGGGAATATAAATGACGACCGGGACACTCAAAGAGAAATTACAGACGTGGACACTGGAACACAAATGATGACCGGGATACTGGGAATATAAATGACGACCGGGACACAGGGACACAACTACAACGAGGATGCCGGGGGCACAGGGGGATATATAAATGACGATGGGGACACAGGGAATGTTCGATTAGCAATCACCATCAACAAAGCTCAAGGGCAATCATTAGAATAATGAGGCATAGATCTGAATACGGATTGTTTTCCCATGGACAATTTTATATTGCATGTTCAAGAGCCGGTAAACCTGACAATCTATTTATATGCACAGGCAATGGGACATCGAAGAATGTTGTATATTCGCAAGTTTTACGTAGTTAAAAACATATATATATATATATATATATATATATATATATATATATATATATATATATATATATATATATATATATATATATATATATATATATATATATATATATATATATATATATATATACTTACGCGCACGGGGGGGGCTTGAGGGGCGCAAAGCGCCCCCTCCAACTAGGTGTTTGGGTGGCGCGAAGCGCCACCCAAACAGCTAGTTTAAGTAATAAAAATATACGAATATAGAAGTTCGTTACGTAAGTTACAGATAATTATTACTAATAAAAACGCTCGTAAATAATATTAAAAGCTCTAGTGGCCTTTGTAAGTAACCAAAAAAAAAAAATAGAGGGCAACTAGGCCCCCAGCATTTTTTTCTCAAAATCGTCCGATCAAACTTTGAAAAAGCTACTTAGCAAAAAAAAAGTAAAATATAGGTTCTATTCTTTTTTTGATTGCTATTAATAATATGCCAAATGATGTTACAGCTACTTCTAGAATTAGGGATCTTGTAGATCCTGCACCTTCGGGATCCATGATCACTACACTCTTATTTGCTGATGATGCGACATTGATGTGTGTTGCTTCAACTGAACAACAGCTTACCTCATCAATTAATGCAGCAATGAATATAACATGTCTTTGGTCGAAGATAAACCGGCTTGACCTAAATATATATTAAACAAAAAAAAACAAGTTTTTTTTCAAATGAAAGTAAGGAGCGACATTAAAACTTAAAACGAACAGAAATTACTCCGTATATCAAAGGAGCTTTTCCTCCTCAACGCCCCGCGTAAGTAACCAAAAAAAAAAATAGAGGGCAACTAGGCCCCCAGCATTTTTTTCTCAAAATCGTCCGATCAAACTTTGAAAAAGCTACTTAGCAAAAAAAAAGTAAAATATAGGTCCTATTCTTTTTTTGATTGCTATTAATAATATGCCAAATGATGTTACAGCTACTTCTAGAATTAGGGATCTAGTAGATCCTGCACCTTCGGGATCCATGATCACTACACTCTTATTTGCTGATGATGCGACATTGATGTGTGTTGCTTCAACTGAACAACAGCTTACCTCATCAATTAATGCAGCAATGAATATAACATGTCTTTGATCGAAGATAAACCGGCTTGACCTAAATATATATTAAACAAAAAAAACAAGTTTTTTTTCAAATGAAAGTAAGGAGCGACATTAAAACTTAAAACGAACGGAAATTATTCCGTATATGAAAGGGACTGTCCCCTCCTCAACACCCCGCTCTTTACGCTAAAGTTTGTCTCTTTCTCTTAGCTCTACATTTTAAAACAGTAAAAAACTTTAGCGTAAAGAGCGGGGCATTGAGGAGGAAACTCCCCTTTGATATACGGAGTAGTTTCTGTTCGTTTTAAGTTTTAATGTCACTCCTTGCTTTCATTTAAAAAAACTTGTTTTTTTTGTTTAATTTCTGGATGTTTTTGAATTAATACAGGTTTTGATCTTGGCTCTCCGCACATAAATAATTAAAACGGAATTTGCATATTAATTTTTTTGGGCTTAATGGCCTTTTCATAGTTTTAATCAGAGGATTTTGAGAAAAATGGAGCGAGGGAGGAGGCCTAGTTGCCCTCCAATTTTTTGATTACTTAAAAAGGCAACTATAACATTTAATTTTTTACGAACATTTTCATATGTAAAAAATATATTTAACTTACGTTTATGTAACTTACTTTCATTGTTTTTTTCAAATAATGCTAGAAAATCCTGCACCCCCTCCATTGAAAGTCTCTTCCCCCATGAGAAGTTCCTCCATGAAAAGATCCTCCAACGTAAACCCCCCCAACTCTCCCCCGAACCAAAAAATCACCCTGAAAACTTCTGTACACTTCCCAGTAACCATTACTATATGTAAACACAGGTCAAAGTTTGTAACTTGCAGCCCCTCCACGGGGACTGCAGGGGAATAAGTCGTCCCCAAAGACATAGTTATAAGGTTTTTCGACCATGGTGAATAAAATGGCTATCTCAGAATTTTGATCCGGTGACTGTGGGAAAAAAATGAGCGTGGGAGAGGGCCTAGATGCATCCGTGATTTGTCTTCTGGCAAAAAATGCGATATTCCACATTTTTGTAGATAGGAGCGTGAAACTTCTACAATAGGGTTCTCTGATACGCTGAATCTGATGGTGTGATTTTCGTTAAGATCATATGACTTTTAGGGGGTGTTTTCCCCTATTTTCTAAAATGAGGCAAATTTTCTCAGGCTCGTAACTTTTGATAGGTAAGACTAATGTTGATGGAACTTATATATTTAAAATCAGCTTTGAAATGCGATTCTTTTGATGTTTTTTCCCTTTTTCCATTTTTAGATTTTCGGTTACTATTGAGCCGGGTTGCTCCTTACTACAGTTCGTTACCACGAACTGTTTGATAAGTCAAATTTCGCTATCTTTTCACGGTCCCCAAATTATTATTCTTGGATTACGGAAATAGCTTCACAGAAGGGAATTGTTAAGCGGTCAAGTTCCGTCAAGTACCTTGGGATTATTATTGACGAAAATTTATCATTTAAGTACCATGTAAAAGCTATAAGTAGAAAACTATCGCGGAATTTAGGGATTATCCGTAAATTAAAACACTTTTTCCTTCAAATGTTTTACAGTTATTATATTTTTCTCTTATACATCCGTATATTTTCCATTGTTCGTCTGTATGGCTTGGGACTTTCCCCTCAATACTTCGCCCAATCCGCGTACTGCAGAATAATGCCATTAGATCATCTTGTGGAATAGGGAACCGGGACTCGGTCAGGTCAATGTACAGTATGATTAATATAATGCCTGCAGCCGGATTATTTAATTTTTATACACTTGTTTTTATGTACAAGTACTATTATGGGTGCGTTCCAGAATGTTTTACAGAAATATTTCGGGAAAGATCTAATGTTCATGGTCACAGAACTCGAATAAGTAGAGGTATTGAGGTTTCTCGACTAGTTTCGAGTAGGACTGCTTTTTCGGGTATTTATAGACGGGCTAAGCTGTGGAATAAGCTTGTCCCAAGTACTAAAGAATTGCCCATTAATCAATTTAAAGCCGAGCTGCGTGTGGGGTTGCTTGGTAGGTATACCTTTGAAACACATTGTGATTGACGGAATTAATATTGACAGTAATTGTTTATTGTTTTTTCTTTTTTCTTTTTTTTTGCTTCGGGATCATGATATTATGCTGTTTTATTGTGTATGAATTATTTATGTAAGTTTTTTTTCTCGGTACACGGTTTCACCCTTTTGCTTATTATAGGTTAACTTGTTTTTTTGTTTGTTTTTTTTCCTTTGTTTTTATTATTTTTTTTCTCTTCTATTTTTCGTTCTTTTTTGTTAGTAGCACACACTCGCAAACGACGCTTTTGGTGTGCTACCGACTGATTCTGTCTCTGTTATTTCTTTTGGATAATAAATCAATACTACTACTACTACTATACAAATTTCGTTTTAATTATTCATGTATGGTGAGCCAAAATCAAAACCTGCATTAATTTAAAACATTCAGAAATAAATAAATAAAAACATTTTTTTTTAACTGAAAGTAAGGAGCAACATTAAAACTTAAAACGAACGGAAATTATTCCGTATATGAAAGGGACTGTCCCCTCCTCAACACCGCGCTCTTTACGCTAAAGTTTGACTCTTTCTCACAACTCTACTTTTTAAAACAATAAAAAAATTTACCGGAAAGTCCGGAGCGTTGAGGAGGGGACAGCCCTTTCATATACGGAATAATTTCTGTTTGTTTTAAGTTTTAATGTCGCTCCTTACTTTCAATTAAAAAAACTTTTTTTGTTTAATCTATCTTCATAAAACAGAAATTATGTTTGAGCTTTAGTTCTTGCAGTGGAGATAAATCTGAGAATAGGATTTCCTGTGAAATAGCAAATCTAATTTCAAATCATTGTTAACCGTCCACTTCAAACTTATTTGAGTCCAACTTAGATTTGAGCTCAAATAATAGCACAAGCAGATATACTGTTTGGGAACTTTCTATTTGGGGAACTAGGAAATATTGAAATCGTAATCGATGTAAGTCATGGAGAAAATTAAAGTAGCAGTAATTTGGTTGTGTTTAGGAAGTTGTGTTTAGGAACACTTCTTATGGAAGTGTTTAGGTATGATCGTCTAACTGTTAAAGCACGCACACACCCTTAATTTTTTTTCCAACACTGGTGACTCTGGATTGGTTCCAACTTACATTTTATGACGGAACTACATCCAAGCTTATTCTGGAAAATGGCTAAACGAATATTTTTTCGTTATCTCAAAATTCAAAAGTTCTTATTCTTTCAATATCATGTTCATTAGACCATGCTGCCTTTCCATTTCTAATTAAATGACAATTTATTTTTTTAGAACCGATAAATAAAACAGAGGGTACAATAGTATCTCCCTCTGTGTAAGGTTCACCAGCCCTCGATATTTTCTAGAAGAAAAAAAAATCATTTAATTCTATGACTGCAATTTCGGTTCCTGGAGGAGCAGGGTGTGGCATGTCAGGGCTGGGATAAAGAGGTGTCAGAACCTTTTTTAGAGACTGTCTAACAGAATTTTACCCACTAGGTACTAAATTTAACCGTAATTTTCCGCTATAAGCTCTAATATTTCCAGGTTTGTACGAATTATTAATCTTAAAGGTAGACTTTTTTTTATTGCGGCTTAAACATTTTTGTTAAACATTTCTTTTAACATAATGTGTAGCCTATGTGGTATAGGCGCTTTCATTTGGGTACACCAAAATTTTATTGAGAAGTATTTCGTGGAGCCAGGCAAAAAACAATTCAGGGTCGGAGTAATAGCCCCTAGTCAACATTATCCCTTAAAAATGGTATTTTCTAAGGTTAGGGTTTGCGATTTTACCATTGAAAGAATCAGCAAATGAGTAATCAGGAATACCGGCCTCGAAAGGTCGTTCTTAGAGTAGTTGCAAACACAAATCCAGTAAGAAAATTATCCTACTTTACCGTTACAAACTTTGTAATTTTTGATTGAATATTTCCCTAAGATATAATCACGTTTGGCATGTCTGCTATCAAACAGTTCGTGGTAACGAACTGTAGTAAGGAGCGACCCGGCTCAATAGTAAACAAAACTCTAAAACACGGAATTTCGATGCTAAAAGATATATCAAAAGAATCGGATTTTTATGCTGATTTCAAATATATAAGTTTTATCAAATTTAGTCTATGTCGTCAAAAGTTACGAGCCTTAGAAAATTTGCCTTATTTTGGAAAATAGGGGAAAACACCCCCTAAAAGTCATAGGATCGTAACGAAAATCACACCATCGCATTCAGCGTATCAGAGAACCCTATAGAAAAAATTTCAATTCATAGGTCCAATCTATAAAAATGTGGGTTTTCGTATTTTTTGCCAGTAGACTAATCACGGGTGCGTGTTTATTTGTTTGTTTGTTTTTTTTTTTTTTTTCCAGGGGTCATCGTATCGACCAAGTTGTCCTAGAGTGTTGCAAGAGGGTTCATTCTAACGGAAATGAAAAGTTCTAGTGCCCTTTTTAAGTTACCAAAAAATTTGGAGGGCACCTAGGCCCCCTCCCACGCTCATTTTTTCCCAAAGTCAACGGATCAAAATTTTGAGATAGCCATTTTATTCTGCATAGTCGAAAACCATAATAACTATGTCTTTGGGGATGACTTACCCCCCACAGTCCCTGGAGGAGGGGCTGCAAGTTACTAACTTTGACCAATGTTTACATACAGTAATGGTTATTGGGAAAACGTCAGTGTACTGACGTTTTCAGGGGGATTTTTCTGTTTGGGTGTGGGGTTCAGGGGAGGGGGCTTTATGGGAGGATCTTTCCTTGGAGGAATATTGCATGGGGGAAGAGAAATTCAATGAAAAGGGCGCAGGATTTTCTAGCATTACTATTAAAAAAAAAACAATGAAAATATAAACATGAAAAAGTTTTTTCAATTGAAAGTAAGGAGAAGCATTAAAACTTAAAACGAACAGAGATTAATACGCATATGAGGGGTTCTAAAAATACTTTAGCATAAAGAGCGAGGTATTTAGAAGGAGATAAATACTTCGCTCTTTATGCTAAATTATTTTTAGTAATTTCAACTATTTATTCTACGGCCTTTCTGATTCAGGGGTCATTCTTAAAGAATTGGGACAAAACTTAAGATTTAGTGTGAAGAGCGAGGTATTAACGAGGGGAAAAACTCCCTCATATATACAATCAAAAATATAAGAATATAAAAGTTTGTTACGTAAGTTAATTCTTAAGTTACGTATATTTTTTACTAATAAAAACGTTCGTGAAAAATTAAAAGTTCTAGTTGCCTTTATAAGTAACCGAAAAAATTGGAGGGCAACTAGGCCTCCTTCCCCACCCCTTATTTCTCAAAATCGTCTGATCAAAACTAAGAGAAAGCCATTTAGCCAAAAAAAGAATTAACAGCAAATTTCATTTTAATAATTTATGTACGGAGAGCCAAAATCAGACATGAATTAATTCAAAAACTTTCAGAAATTAAATAAAAAAAAAACAAGTTTTTTGAAATGAAAGTAAGGAGCAACATTAAAACTTAAAACGAACAGAAATTATTCCTTAAATGAAAGGGGCTTTTCCTCCTCGACACCCCGCTCCTTGCGCTAAAGTTTAACTTTTTCTCGCAACTCTACTTTTTAAAACAATAAAAAACTTTAGCGTAAAGAGCGGGGTGTCGAGGAGGAAAAGCCCCTTTCATATAAGGAGTAATTTCTGTTCGTTTTAAGTTTTAATGTCGCTCCTTACTTTCATTTCAAAAACTCGTTTTTTTTTATTCAATAAGAATAATAAATCCACTTTAGTGTGCACCTACATACCGTTGGACTCTAGTCTTGTCAGGCTATTTATAAAACCGGGACCAGCGTGGAATAGTGCTTCGCTATCCCTTAGTTTGTCAGGGTTGTCCTCAAAATCCGTGAAAGAAAATTGGTCTCTTCGAAATCCCCAACGTTAACGTTAACAACAATTCACGATTTGAGTTTTATATTGCCGTTCGCTCTGGTAAGAACATTAATTCCGAAGAGATTTTGAAAAGCCTGATTTTTGTTTAGAAAAATTTGGGGAAACCCCGAAAAAGTCTGGAAAAAATTGGGTTAGTGGAAGTACTGATATAAAACCAAATACGCTTTTAAAGTGTTGCAGTTTACCTACCTTTTTTCCATAGATACTTTTTCAATGTCTGCTTCAAGTGCATTTGCAAATACTTCTTGATTTGTGTCAAATAAAACTTTTATATCTGCCACACTTTTACTGAAAAAAAAGAGACTAATTTGAAAAAAAAATGAAAAAAGAAACAACAATAAAAACACAATCAGAATTTCAGTTTTTAAGAATTATTTCAAGCCTCTCATCTATTAGAAAACTGTCAACCCCTTTTAATAGCAAGGTAGATAACCTGACCTTATTTAACATAATTTAGTCAAAGAAACTTAATATGGTTGTCTATACAAGTTGTATTCAGTCAAGTGAACGTGCCATTCGACGACAAAGTAACAGAGCTCCTACTTGTAATTAAATAAATAAAAACGAGTTTTTTCAACTGAAAGTAGGGAGAAACATTAAAGCTTGAAACTAACAGAAATTATTGCGTATATGAGGGGGGTTCTCCCCTCCTCAACACTTCTCTCTTCTTGCTAAGGTTTTTTTAGTATTTTTGAAAAAGCTTCAAATTGCTCTATAAAACGACCCTTGTGTTTTAGGAGTCGTTCTTACAGAATTGGGACACAAACTCCAAATTTAGCTTAAAAACCGAAATATCGGGGAGGGAAAAACCCTCCTCATATATGTAATAATTTTTGTCCTTGTTAAGCTTGAATGTTGCTACATACTTTTAGTTGAAAATACTTTTTTTTATTTAATTTCTGATTGTTTTTTAATAATACCGGGAAACTCGTTTCCCCCTCCAAGAACTCCCACGACAGAATTATACTATAGACAATTCAACTTTGGTGAAAACTTACGCCAGACAATTACCCTTAATACCCCCACATGTAAAATTGAGTCGGTAAAGAGAAAGTAAGACAAATAAAAAGAATCTTGTATAGGAATTCTAGAAAATTTCCCCAGTGTAAAATTTCCCCTGAAAATTCACCCCTCCCACCAAAAACGTCTCACCTCCATGGAAAATTCTTCCCGTGAAAACTTCCCTAGCATAAGATTACCTCCCCCCCCCCGGCCTACCCTAAAATATATGAATACTTCCCAATAACAACTGTTCTGCTTAAACAATGGGCAAATTTTATAACTTAAGGCCTTTTTCCAGAGGCTATGGGGGGTGGTTATGTTATCTTCAAAGGCATAGTTATTAGACCTTTGAACTATGTAGAACACAACGGCTATCTCAAAATTTTTACCGGACTATTTTGGGAAAACTGGGCATGGGAGGGAGGCTAGAACCCTGCAATCTCTAAGGTTACTTAAAAAGACACTAGAACTTTTAATTTCTGTTCAGATGGGCCCTCTTCCAATGATCTAGGATCATTGATTCGATACAATCATCCATGGGAAAAAAAACAAACAATCAAACAATAAACAAACAAAAAACACTACAACTAATAAACATGCATCCGTGGTCTTTCTACTGGAGAAAAAGTGATTTTTTTTTACTTTTTTTCCAGTAGAAAGAAGATCGTTTCTACTTTTTCATGATGGGAGCTGACAGCACCACAGTAAAAGTCTTTAAAACGTTGAATCTGACGATGCGATTTTCATTAAATTTCCTTGTCTTTTTGAAAAATCAGGGAAATATTCTCAGGCTCGTTGCCTTTGATGGATAAAACCAAATTTAATAAATATTATATATTTGAAATTAGCATGACAAGTTGATTCTTTTGATATATCTATTGGCGTCAAAATTCCGTTGCTTAGTGTTTTGATTACTATTGAGCCGCATGGTTCTTTACTTACAGTTCGTTACCACAGAGCTGTTGTGAAGCAAGGAATTCACGTTCTTTGTACTGTCTTCAATATCACTCAAAAGAAAACAATCAGGTTTTCTTTTCTTCTTATAGTCATAAATTTTGATAAAGTAATTAAGGGTAAATACAACAACGGGTTAAAAAGACGAGAATATTTGCTTCTATTTCTGACATACTCTTCATAAGTAATGGGATTAAGTAATGGGATATAAGACTTGCGAAAATATTTCACAGAAGCAATTAAGTATGATTTTAATATACAATTAAGTAATTACTCCTTTAAATATTATTAAAGAAACTTTAAATATACTAATTGATTATAATATAATTAAATACATACATTTATTCTTAAAAATACTTAAAAAACTTTTACGTAACTATACCTTAAGACAAATTATATTTTATGATCTTAAAGAAATAGCATTTAAATTAAATTTGAAATACACTCTTTTTCACTTTGGTTCGTTTATGTTGGAGAGGTATGATCCCTCACCAGACAGAAAACACCATCTCAAGGCTATTGTATGAACTAGTAATTCTTCAGCTGTTATCCTTTAAAAAATAGTACTAAACCTAAATCTAGAAAATAGATATGACACATCTTTGAAGTACAATGAACACGTCTCTACGGGTGAACACGTAGAGCACGTACTTGAAGTACGTTGAACACGTCTCCACGTGTGAACACGTAGAGCACGTACTTGAAGTATGTTGAACACGTCACGTCTCTGCAGTAAAATTAGTTGCTGATAAGAAATTTAGCGTTCAAAAATATATAAGAAATCAGTCATATTTAATTCAGCACTAAGTGACGTCCTGAGACGTTCTAAGAGGGAAATACTCGGGGCCCAATCCCCTTAAATTCTAAATTTATTCCAAATTTCTGGCAGCATTTATTCGAATTAAAGAACAAAAATAAAATAGTTTTTATGATTGTCTCCCACAGAAAAAACTCTTGCGTAGGTCTCTGGTGACACCAGTATTCACTATTCCATCCCTGATAATCCAGATTATTTAGAATCGCTCCCGAAGAAGAACTAGTCAGCAGATATTCAACTAAAATGGCTCGGAAAATGGCTCGGAAGGTTATAGCAAGAAATTAAGGCGTTTATTTTTATTTGTAATGACAAAGTTTGATTTGTCAACGCGAGCATTCAATTTTGAAGGCTCTTTTGCAATAAGCAGTCAAGGAAAACGTTCAAAGGAATTAAAAGCACTAAAATTGAGTTTTATAGGAATTAAATAAAAAACAAGTTTTATTTAACTGCAAGTAAGGAGCGACATTAAAACTTCAAACGAACAGAAATTATTCCATATATGAAAGGGGTTGTCCCCTCCTCAACGCCCCACTCTTTACGCTAAAATTTGACTCTTTGTCACAGCTCTACTTTTTAAAACAATAAAAAAAACTTTAGCTTAAAGAGCGAGGGGTTGAGGATGGGGCAACCCCTTTCATATACGGAATACTTTCTGTTCAATTGAAGTTTTAATGTATAGAAGTTGTTTTATTAAAAAAAAATTCTTTTCTTAAGGGAAATTTGACCCCCGAACAATGAGCGTCATAAGGCTTTTAGGGATCAATTTCTATGGCTACATAATGCAACTAAATTCCGTTATTTTTTTTCCAAGAAAATTTTCTGACTGTCAGAATATATAAAAGGGTCATTAATAATGTCAAAGCGACAAGGGTTTTAAAAATTTGTTCATTGTCCTTTTAGCTTGAATTTGAAACCTTATAGTTTGTTTAATGCAGCTGTTAGTGTGCAAAATAATGTTTGTAGGGAAGATAAAAGAAAGGTGCTATGGAAACGTCTATTAGTAAAAGGAAAGTCATTTGCCTTTCAGTTTTGAAAGCACTAGAAACCCTCCTGGGATTTCAAGAGTATCATAATTTAAAAGCAAAGCATGTGGGAATGAAAATCTTCAAAAAAGAGAATTTATTGTTCTGCTTTTCTAAAAAAGAGTAAAAAAGAATTTCAAAAACTAAAGGAAAAAACTTTTTTTCCTTTAAGAAAAATTAATTAGCTCTTACTAAACAAAGTTACTGCCACTTTGAAGTTACAGTTTTACCTTGAAGCCCCCTGTATAAATATTTTTTTTTATTCTCCCGCATCCCAAGAGCTACCATCAAACCTTTCTTTTTTTAAAGAAATCTAACATATTTACTGATAAAAAACAGAAAAGACACAACAGAAATTTGCCAAAAAGCGTTGAGGCTTGTGCGGCTTGTGTTATCTAAAAAAAAGTCGATCCTTCATCAAATTGAAACTTTGTTCAGACAAAAATTCTCCAATAGCTTCCTCAATTAAATCCCTGCTGGAAATTATATATTCTGGTAATTGAATTTCTTTAAGAAAATTTTTAGGAAGATTTACATTTCCCATTCCTAGAATTTACTTTGCAAATACTTCCTGTTCAGGATCAACCCCGTTATTTTTTTTCAAACGAAACATGTTTGATATACTTCCAAAAGATGACTTTTTTTGTTTGATAAATCGAGTGTTTCACTGCAGTTGCTTCGGGTTTGAACTGGTAAACACTGTCGGAAATCACCTCCAGCAAATAAAATTTTCCCACTAAATGCCAAGTTTGGATTTTTTATTAACCGCAAAAACTGATCTATATTTTGTAAGCCATACTTGGGATGCATGAGTGCTTCATCGAGTAGGAAAACATCTACTTGAGCTGACTCTAAAGCTTTGCTTGAACCAGGTCTTATCAAACAGTTCGTGGTAACGAACTGTAGTAAGGAGCGACCCGGCTCAATAGTAACCAAAACTCTAAAAAATGGAATTTTGATACCAATAGCTACATCAAAAGAATCGCATTTTAATGTTGGTTTTAAATATATAAGTTTCAGCAAGTTTAGTCTTACCCATCAAAAGTTACGAGCCTGAGAAAATTTGCGTTATTTTAGAAAATAGGGGGAAACGCCCCCTAAAAGTCATAGAATCTTAACGAAAATCACACCATCAGATTCAGCGTATCAGAGAACCCTACTGTAGAAGTTTCGAGCTCTTATCTACAAAAATGTGGAATTTTGCATTTTTTGCCAGAAGACAGATCACGGATGCGTGTTTATTTGTTTTTTTTTTTTGTTTTTTTTTTTTTTCCCAGGGGTGATTGTATCGACCCAGTTGTCCTAGAATGTTGCAAGAGGGCTCATTCTAATGGAAATGAAAAGTTCTAGTGCCCTTTTTATGTGACCAAAAAAATTGGAGGGCACCTAGGCCCGCTCCCACGCTAATTATTTTCCCAAAGTCAACGGATCAAAATTCTGAGATAGCCATTTTATTCAGCGTAGTCGAAAAACCTTATAACTATGTCTTTGGGGACGACTTACTCCCCCACAGTCCCCGTGGGAGGGGCAACAAGTTACAAACTTCGACCTGTGCTTACATATAGTAATGGTTATTGGGAAGTATACAGGTGTTTTCAGGAGGATTTTTTTGGTTTTTGGGAGGGGTTGAGAAGAGGGGGATATGCTGGGGGAACTTTCCTTCGAGAATTTGTAATGGGAGAAGAAAATTTCCATGAAGGGAGAGCAGGATTTACTAGCATTATTTTAAAAAAAAACAATTAAAAAATAAAAGTGAAAAAGCTTTTTCAGCTGGAAGTAAGGAACAGCAATAAAACTTAAAACAAACAGAAATTATTACCCATATGAGGGGCTCACCTCCTTCTAATACCTCGCTCTTTACGCTAAAGTATTTTCGGTAATTTCAACTACTTATTCTACGGCTTTTGTGATTCAGGGGGTCATTCTTAATGAATTGGGATAAAATTTAAGCTTTAGTGTAAAGAGCGAGGTACTGACGATGGGGCGAATCCCCTCATATATGTAATAAAAACATGAGAATACAAAAGTTCTTTACGTAAGCTAATTTATAAGTTACGTAAATCTTTTACCAATAAAAAGATTCGTAAAAAATTAAAAGTTCTAGTTGCCTTTTTAATTAACCAAAAAATCGGGGGGCAACTAGGCTTCGTCCCCCGCTCTTTTTTCTCAAAATGATTCGATCAAAATTATGAGAAAGCCATTGAGCCAAAAAAAAAAAATATGCAAATTTCGTTTTGATTATTCCTCTGCGGAGAGCCAAAATCAAAACATGCATTGATTCAAAAACGTTCAGAAACTAAATAAAAAAAACAAGTTTTTTCAACTGAAAGTAAGGAGTGACATCAAAACTTAAAACGCACAGAAATTACTTCGTATATGAAAGAGGCTGCTTCCTCATCAACGCCCCGCTCTTTACGCTAAAGTTTTTTACTGTTTTAGAAAGAAGAATTGAGAGAAAGAGTCAAACTTTAGCGTAAAGAGCGGGGCGTTGATGAGGAAGCAGCCTCTTTCATATACGAAGTAATTTCTGTGTGTTTTAAGTTTTGATGTCACTCCTTACTTTCAGTTGAAAAAACTTGTTTTTTTTTTATTTAATGCTCGAAACAGAATCTAAGGAGAGTGGAACATTCAAGCCAAAGGTTTCGTGTGTTATTAGTCCAAATGGCAATAAAGTAGCTGCTTTTCGCGTATAAAACCATACATTTTACTTTCTGATTCTCTCCACACAGAACGCGGTGCAAGGTTTTATAAACAAACGTTTTACTGGTCCCACCTGGCCATCTATAAAAAAAAAAAAATATTTTTCCCAACGAAATTAGGGTCATCAACAGCCTGTAAAATATTGTCAACAATTTCAAGCTGTTTCCATTGCAGAAGCCTATGCATACTATCTCCAGTAGCAGCTGACTCACTAGAATTTAGAAATTCCAAGCTTAGGTCATTTTCATAGGTTTCAATGTTGTCCATGCCGTATTGCTCCACCCAAAAACTTCGACCTCCTATTGTCATCGTATTTAACTTCGATCTAATAATGCGATAAGCACACTTGACTGCAAAATCTTCAGATAAATTATTTTGTCGCGCATACCGAATAAAATCTTCTGCCAACTGATTTTTGAATCTTTTCGAATGAGCTTTTGAATCTGCAGGATTACCAAAAACAAGAATCTGTGCGAAAAGTATTCCCATAACAGACGACATTTTGGACAGTGCCGATTCTTCTAGGGTGTCGAACCACTGTTTATCGTCGAATTCAAGGCTATGAGCCAGGAATACTTTTTTTTTGTGGAATAAATTATGTTATCAACTGTTTTAAGATCTTCAAAACTTGTTACATTCTTCACATGATACAAAAGTATTCGCAAATAGAAGCATTCAGGTACACCAACAAAATTTACAATGTGAATTCGTCCAATGACACGTAATCAACAGATTCTTTGTTTCCAAGTACTGGTATTGCCATTCCATCTATAGTGTATTCAGGCATTTCCCAATAATAGAGAAATTCCTTCTTTTTCATTTGTTTTAACGCCTTGTTGCGTCAAAAACACGCTTCCAACATTGAGCCTAGTTGTCCAATATCTACCAAATCTTCCTGGGCTTGGCTGATATTTTGCATTAGTTAATGTCCTGGCAAATGAACATTTAAACGTTGAACGACATGGCTATTTTTGGAAAATCATAATTAAATAGTTGCCAGCATGCTTCAGGTCGTCTAATGCAGCGTCCTTCCACATAGGTTTCCGCTTCATTGTAAGCAATGCACCTTTTATTTTCGACAATCGTTATTGAATCCCAATCCTGTCCCTTGTAGATGTATTTGTACAGATACTTATACAGACACTGCGGCATCCGCTAAGGATGTGACTGTGTTGTACTGCTTTGGAAAACCGAAGCGGCACTGGAAATTTTCATTTTTATTAATCATACAACTCGCATTTGGACTTTCCAAACAGATTATGAATCATCCAATTTTAAGACTAATTCTCTTAACAATGGATCGTTCGAATTTGGAATTTCAGCTGAAATAAGATTATCAATTTGAACTGGATTATGGATTTGATCCTCAGGACTCATGATCAAACTCAAATGCGTATGTGGTAGTCCACGTTTTTGAAATTCAATTGTATACACATATGCTGCCACCTTTCCAAATATATGTCCCTTATCATTATTATATTGTCAAATTTCAGTTTTGCAATTCAAGTAATGATCGGGACGATCTTGAGAAGACTGTTCTATAATAGAGTTATCATCAATTTTAATATTTGCTGCTTCTTTTAATTCAGGCCAATCAGGTGCAATTCACAGTAATAAAGAAATCTGGGGGTCTAAAGTAACGAAAAATAGCCAAGGTGTCTTTTCACCCATAATAGTTTTCTGGCTATATTTTATCCAATCCATACGATCACGCTTAACACAAATACCGTTACAAACGAGGTACAGTAGGAAAAGTCTTCAACCAAAATGCAAAGCATTAAAACCAATCCGACACAGGTTGGGTGTTACAGCTTGCAGAGAATGGCTTTTCGAATGTTCAGGTCAAAAAGCGATACGATACCTCGCTAATTCAAGCCGTGTTACATGTGGACGAATTACATAGGGTGGTTGAAGAAGCATACCCCTTGACCATTCTGAAGTTTCAGCTTGATAAAAGACTGAGTGGGCAAGGGGCTTCACTTGGTGTTTTTTAAAATGACAATATTTTTGCCACGTTGTTTAACAACCATTGTATTAGGTGGAAAACTATGGTGAGCATTAAGAGTCAGCAAAGTGGATACTTCCTTATATACATGAGGGTTGAGCTGTCTATAATCTACACCATCTGACAAAGTAAAAATGAGCTGCACGTTTGGACGCTGTTGTCCTAATGAAGCAGCAAGTTGATTGGCATTATACTCTACTTCACACATTTTGTCGTAACCTTTGGCATAGTCGTTTGCGTCTCGCAATATTTCTTCCAAGAGATTCATTGAATTATGACAGATCCCATAATTTAAAGGATGTGCGAAGCGTTCCTCAACAGCTTCATTGGGGTCTAAAAGTGCATTTGGCTACAAGAGGGTGGATTAATTTCACCTTCAATATTTAGTGACGGATGTACCGCTACATTGATTTTGTAATAAATTTGTCCAGCTACTTTAAAGACAAATATATTCCGACTATTTATGGTTCGATCTTCGCTTACGTTGAATGAAGCTAGAAAAACATGAGTTCAAGTTTTGAAGACATTTATGAAACTCTTCAGAGTGCAAGTGACGTCCTTAAAAAAAGGCGAACCAATTCCTTTGGAAATTGAGATGGTGACATTGGAATTCGACCATGCAAGCAGCTATATCCAAATGAATTACCTTTCTTTGCTAATCTTTCCTCTGGAGAATAGAGAGCTCCACAGTGAATTCAAGCAACGTTGAAGGGTCCCAAAGACTTATATGTAACATTTACCGGGCTTACGGCATCTTTGTACGTATGTACTTGGTTTTGTGCCACATGTTGTTGGTGGCGAAGATTACGACACAACAGTTCTTCTAGCCGCTTGTGTCTTTGCTCTTTATTTTCATTTGTTGATACGCTCTAAATCTTGTTTTCGTTTATCTTACCGCGCGTGTCTTTGATGTTTATTTTCATTTCTGACAAGTTTTGGGATTTCTACTACTTCAGACACTTTAGCAATGGCCTTTGCTTTAGCTGCCCGTATTGGTGTTGTCATAACAAATGGTCCAGGTTGTCGATTTTTATATCTTAGCACGTTTGATTGTTTATGTGTTGAAACCACAGAATCATCATTTATAGTAACTGCAACTGCAAATTTTCGTTTTTGGGGTCTTCCTACAGACATTGTGCTGGATAAATAACTGACTAAATTGAAAACTTAATCTTCGTCCGAAGTCTGATCTGATATCCAGATGCGCTTAAAATAGGAACGGTAGTCAAAAATCTCTAGAGTATGCCATGAACTGCTTCGATGGGCCAAGATTCAACAGCATAGAATATGACTGCCCTGATTGTCGCCTTATATATGCCTATCTTCGTTCGCAGGCAAAACTCTTGACAGACCAAGATATGATTGTAAAGCTGAGTGTAAACGTCTCAGCTCCTATGCAAAAAACGTATATAAATTGTGCTATCACACTTCTCCATCCCATTAAAGACCTTTCTATAGATTTTTGAAGGCTTTTGAAATTTGCGTTAATACATAAAAAAAATCGAAAATCATTGTTCTTTCATGATTTTAAAATAATATTGAGCCATCAGCATGTATTGCGATTCAATAATGTGACTAATTTTCTCAGAAAAATGACAGAATTTCTTTCAGTTACCTAAATCTGTTACCTGTTACCTGTAAAAAACAATAATAAGAGTAATTTCTTTTTTAAGCAGGCCTTCCTGAGATGTCCCTTCTGACCCTTGATGTTTACAGATCACAAAGAAGGAGGGTAATATAAGAGGAATGACAGCATATGATGTCATGAAGTACACGATGTCATCGTAATTTCTTACGTACACAACGTGATTTGCAAAAAAGAGTAATTTCTTCTTTTAAGCAGGCCTTCCTGAGATGTCCCTTCTGACCCTTGATGTTTACAGACCACAAAGAAGAAGGGTAATATAAGAGGAATGACAGAGGAATGACATATGATGTCATGAAGTACATGACGTCATTTGCAAAAATTGAGGTTCTTAAAGAATTTTCTCAGACTTCTGACCTATCCAGATCGTTTTATTTTATGCAAAAATATCCCAAGATACAAAATTTCCCATCAGAACAAGGACAAAGGACCCTCAAGACAAGAACAAAGGACCCTCGGGACAGGGTTGTAAGCTATGCCCAGGGGGTGGAAAACGTGGACGAATAAAGTTCGGAAGGAGCTCATTCGACTGGTAATAAGAAGCACTAGTGCCCTTTTTAAGAGTCAAAGTGATCGGAGAGAAGCTACCCTCCCTCCCACACATACACACGTAGTATTGTCCAAAATATATATAGTAGAAATGTTGAGATAGCAATTTTATTCAAAGTGTACAAATACCAAATAACAAGGCTTTTGGGGTCGAAACGGACCCCCAGAGATTGGGGCAAGTTTTGAAAATTATGCCTCAGTGTATTTAAGGTTTTTATGGAACAGATGTTTGCATAAGCTTTAGAGGAGTCTTATTTGGCTGAAGATTGGAACTTGTAATTCCCTTTTATGAGTCAAAGTGATGGATGGCAGCTATCCCCCCCACTACCGCTTTTCACCACACGAATCTGATTAAGATTGTGAGATAGCGATTTTGCTCAAAATAATCTTAAGAACCTATAACAATGCCTCTTGGGTTGAACCAACCCCCAAGTACCCTGGGAGTAGGGTTGTAAGTTATGCCGTTGGGGTATATAAGGTTCTTATGGAATGAGTGGCCGCATAAACTTCAGATAAGGCAGATTTGATTTGAATTTGGAAGTTATAGTTCCCTTTTTAAGACTCAAAGTGATTTGAGAGCAACAGGCCCCTCTCCCCTCCATGCTCATGATTACCCTTAATGCCTCCTATAAGATGATAATTTTGTTCATCTTAGTTGAATGGTCTGGAAATAATGTCGGTGAGGAAGACAACCCCTCTACAGCTCACAGGGCAAGGGATGTAAGTTATGCCCTGGGGACATATGAGTTTTATAGAAAAGGTGGTCGTATGTACTTTGGAGGGGACTCTGGTAATCAGTAGTTCTAAAGCCTTTTTTAAGAGTCAAAGTGATAAATCGCAGCTCCTCCTCCCCCTCCCCCCACACACAAACACATTGTGTTTTCCTGCCATGTATCCAATAGAAATTTTTAGACGGGTGAATTTGAAAAAAGAGGAATTGAAGTACATAGTTGAATTAAAGAGAATAGTTTACCATTTGGGATAAGAATGAAGTATCTAGGGAGGAAGAGAGGGCAAAATGGTCCTTACTTTTGCTCAATTTGGGAAAGTATGAATGAGAGTGTGGTTCATGTGATGTATGAATTTGTAGAATTTAGTGAGTTGATAAATGAAAAAGTGTGAGTTTGATGAGAGATGACTGGTGAACGTAATGATGGATGATTACCTTGCAAGTACTAAAAATTTAGGACGATTTCTCAAGTCGACAATGGAGCAGAGAAGTATATTTGTGTGATTTGTGTTTCTCTTTGTGTTATATAACGTTTACTTTATATTTATCTAATGGCATATATTTAAAAATGAATTTTCCTTTTTGTTTTGTATTGCCATGGCCCTAGGTCTTTTAGTGCAATAAAATTTACTTACTTACTATTCTTTCATCAGTATAAGTAAATAATGTGCATCTTGTTGCCAAGTAAAATTAATTTTAAGAAAAATATTATTTTTCCATCTTTTCAGCAAGTCACTGAGACATAAAAGAAAGGAATTAACATGTTTTCAATAAATTTGGATTTAAGTCTGAGAGTAGAAGGACTTCAATTTTGTTTTTCCTTATCTTCTATTTTCAGATCTCATAAATTTCCCGGTCATTTTTTCCCCAAAGTCACCGGATCAAAATTCTGAGATAGCCATTTTATTCACCATAGTCGGAAAACTTAATAACGATGTCTTAGAGGAAGACTTACTCCCCCGCAGTCCCCGTGGCAGGGGTTACAAGTTACAAACTTTGACCTGTGTTAACATATAGTAATGGTTACTGGGAAGTGTACGGACGTTTTCAGGGGGATTTTTTTGGTTAGGGAGGGAGAGTTGAGATAGGGGGGATTACGTCGGAGGATCTTTCCTCAGAAAACTTCTCATGAGGGAAAAGACTTTCAATGAAGGGGGTGCAGAATTTTCTAGTATTATTTAAAAAAAACAATGAAAAAATAAATATGAAAAGTTTTTTTTCTACTGAAAGTGAGGAGCAGCATTAAAACTTAAAACGAGCAGAAATTATTATACATATGAGGGCTTTACCTCCTCTTAATACCTCGCTCTTTACGCTAAAGTATTTTTAGTAATTTCAACTATTTATTCTACGGCCTTTGTGTTTCAAGGGTCATTCTTATGGAATTGGGACAAAATTTAAGCTTTAGTGTAAAGAGCGAGGTATCGACGAGGGGTAAACCCCCTCATATGCGCAATAAAAACATATGAATATAGAAGTTCGTTACGTAAGTTAATTCGTAAATTACGTATATTTTTTACTAATGAAAATGTTTGTAAAAAATTAAAAGTTCTTGTTGCCTTTTTAAGTAATCAAAAAATTGGAGGGCAACTAGGCTTCATCCTTTTTTCTCAAAATCTTCCGATTAAAACTATGAGAAAGCCATTTAGCCAAAAAAAATTTAATATGCAAATTTCGTTTTAATTATGTATGTGCGGAGAGCCAAGATCAAAATATACATTAATTAAAAAACGTCCAGAAATTAAATAAAAAAAAAACATTTTTTTTAAAATGAAAGTAAGGAGCGACATTAAAACTTAAATCGAACAGAAATTACTCCGTATATGAAAGGGAGTTTTTCTCTTTGACGCCCCGCTCTTTACGCTAAAGTTTTTTGCGGTTTTAAGAAGTAGAGTTAAGAGAAAGAGTCAAACTTTAGCGTAAAGAGCGAGGCGTTGAAGAGGAAAAGCCCCTTTCATATACGGAGTAATTTCTGTTCGTTTTAAGTTTTAATGTCGCTCCTTACTATCAGTTAAAAAAAACTTGCTTTTTTATTTAATAATAAATAAATAAGAACTCCCATTCACATTTAACCAGAAACAAATTTATAATTACAAAAACAATTTTCTTAGAATTTTAAAAGGACCCTGAAATTCCACAACAATGACAAGATATAGAATAAAAACCATCTCATTTAAATTTTCATCGACGGAAACCTCAAAATAGATGTTTACAACCCGCCCCCCCTTGAAAAAAAGGAAAATATCTTCTTTTGAATGGTTTAAAGTAATGTATCTCCATTTTTACCAGTCTAGGAGGCTGTGTTTTCAAAGAAACAGGGTTATAAACTAAAATTTTTAATTAAGATTAATCAAGAGTTTTGAACAGTAAAAAATAGAGTACCTAACGGCTGAAATATGGAGAACTAAGCAAAACTAGGGGCTACAACATAAAGAAAAATTTCTACTGCATAAAATAATTTTTTTTCATTTCTTAGGGAGTGGATTTTACGGTTTCAGTGATGCGCTAGTTTTACATAACCCCGCAAACATGGGATAATTTTATCAGTCGGATGATTTGCACTATTTGTTATCAATATGTCTTGCATAGGCTACGAAGCAGTAATTTTGTTTTGTTGTATATAAAATATCCATTCCATATAAAGCATCTGTTCTATGTGAGATAAACGCTAAAATTTATAGAGGCACTTAATAATCATGACACTCCTAATCGATATCTTGGATATGAGAAAGTGATGAAGAATCTAGTGTAACCTCGATTAATCTAACCAAGCACACTTTTAGTGGTTTTTATCTGTAAATTAGATGGCCCCTTAGCTCAAGGCTTCTAAAAGGAGTGACTTGAAAAAAAAAATTACCAAAATTATTGACAGCTTTAACTGTAAACCTGACAACAGTAAAATAAACAGCATAAATATTGAGATTTTGAAGGTGGGCATGAAACCGAATGCCAAAATCCTGAGGTTGTCTTTTGAAAAATTTGGCGAAGCATGAACCTTGAGGTAATAAAGAATAAAACATAGATAGTTTCAGATTTTCAATCTTTGGCCATTGGATAATTCGAGCGTGGGTATCGATAAAACCCATTATCAAGAAAGCCTTACTTCTTGAAGTAGTGTGTGGAAGCGTTTATTTAACAGACTAATGTAGCTCGTAAAACCAAAAGAACATCAAAAATGTAACAAAGCTCCTAAAACGTTATAACATTGAAAGAACGTATAAACCAAAGATTTAAAAAAGAAAAGAGCTGCTGCACAATATATGTACCAGCTTTAAACAAGTTCCAACGCTTACCTAGAAAGACTTAACATTGTGGCCAGTCTCTCAACCTCCAGGGTTGTTACTCGAAATCGTTTGTTTATGACGTTGTCTCTCACTTTTTCAACGGTTACTTCCAGGTCACTAAAGTAAAAATAGAACACTGTTACTGCTGTACTAATTTTCAGAATTCAAACCTATATTAGTTTTGTACTACAGTTCTTTAAGCGTCAACATTTAATTTCAGCTCTGTATTGAAATTAAACAAGAATAAACAAGTTTTTTCAGCTGAAATTAAGGTAGATATGAAAATTAAGAGGAACAGAAATTATAATATATACGAAAAGGGCGGCCTCTTCCAAAACATATTTATTTTTTGACGCTTTGACTCTTTGTCAGAACTTTACATTTCAAAGTAATAAAAAACTGTAGCGTATATAGTGCGGTGTTGAGGAGGGGGTAGCCCCTTTCATGTACAGAATAATTTCTGTTTGTTTTTAGTTTTAACGTTGCTCCTTACTTTCAGTAGAAAGAATTTATTTTTTTATTTAGTTTCTGATCGTTTTTCAAATAATATCGTGGAATCTACGAGAAATAAGAAGGTGTACAAATATTTGAAAGCCGTGTGGCAAAACTTGTCCAATAAGTTTTTCAATATATTGATAATCCGTAATTTTTTTGCAAATTAATGCAAAGTATCTCTTGATTTTCTCAATTTCCTATGAATGTTTAGTTGTTTTTCTTCCCTTTTTTATAGTCAAGGACTTAAATATTCTATTACGCAATATAATTTTTAGTACATGCTGTTTTTTTATAAACTGCTTCTAAAATGTAGAAACATGACTTGGTTAATTTTCTGAATCTGTCATCATGACATAGTTAAAAAATTGGAAGGTTAGACCAAACAAACAAATTTTGGGAAAATAGCCCTAAGCTTCAGACTAGCTAAACAAATATTGGTAAAATAGTTAGTATTCCATACAAGTATTTGGGGAAAAAGCCAAAATTCAGAAAATGTCATTATTTGAAAAAGTTTCAGAGCAGAAATTTGGCAAACAAGCCCTTGATAGCCTTACATATTGCTCCCATAGTTTTAAATTGGATCGGAATGATTGAATAGTTTGTTTAAGCTTAATTTCTAAATTAGTCCAGATTTTAAATTCTTTAAGAGAAGAAAATAGTAAATTTCTTGAACCAGAAACTAAACTTTTTGGCTGTCATCAAATTATCATAAAAATGATATTACATTTTCGTTGTATTTTCTTTACTTGCCATTGGTTCAGATATCTCTGGACAATAAAGGCCTTATGTAATATTTTGGTCATTTTGTAAGAGGATGTACGTCAGATTCTTGACATTTTCACACTTATAAATGATTTACTTTAAAGTTTAGAATATGAGAAATATATGTATGTAGATATTTATTTTTACCAGAGCAAAATTTATGGTAACAACAGTCCTGTTCATTCACTACTTCCGTTATTCCGGACTTTTTGGGGTCCCTGCGAATGAAACTAAGACATTTTTAAAGCTCCTCATGTCATCTCTTTTGTAAGTACATCAAATACGAAATAAAAATACTTAATTATCAGAAATTCCAAGGAAACCCATTTATTTCGGGAAAATGCTGAAAATACACTGTCAACACCCCATTGCAACACAGAAACAAAAAAATATGCACCCAAATATACCACCAGTGATTGGACTCTTATGGAAAAAACTTTAATTTTGGAATTATGGAAGGCATACTTTTTAATTCAGTTAAATAAAATAAAAACAAGTTTTTCAATCAAGCAGTTAAGTAAGGAGCGTAAGTAAGGAACAGAAAGTAAGCGAAAACTCTAGGCTCAATAGTAATCAAAATTTTAACAAGAGGAATTTCGATATAAGTAGATGCGTCAAAGGAATTGGATTTTTATGCTTATTCTGAATATGTAAGTTTCATCAAGTATAGTCCCACCCATCAAAAGTTACGAGCCTGAGAAAATTTGCCTTATTATGGAAACAATGGGGAAACATCCCCTGAAAGTCATAGAATCTTAATAAAAATCACACCATCAGATTCATCGTATTTTTTTATTTTTTTTGTTAGAAAAAAGACCATGGATCCATGTTTGTTTTTTTTGTTTTTTGTTTTTACCTCGCTCGTTACGCCAAAGTATTTTTAGTAATTTCAAAAGAACTATTAATTCTAATTAAATGGCTTTTGTGATTCAGGGGTCATTCTTTGAGAGTTGGAACATAATTCAAACTTTAGCGTAAAGAGCAAGGTACTGACGAGGCGACGAACCTCCTCGTCTCAAACAGTCCATGGTAAGGAACTGTAAGTAGGAAGCAACCCGGCTCAATAGTAACCAAAACTCTAAAAAACGGAAATTTGATACTAATAAATCAATCAAAAGAATTGGAATTTCATACTGATTTAAAATATACAAGTTTCACCAAGTTTAGTTCATACCATCAAAATTTATGAGCCTCAGAAAATTTGCCTTATTTTCGAAGGAAAGGTGAAAACACGCCCTATAAGTAATAGAATCTGAATGAAAATCACACCATCAGATTCAGAATATTAGAGAGCTCAATTGTAGAGTTTTCCAGCTCCTATTTGCAAAATGTGAATTTTAGTATTTTTTGCCAGATGGATCACAGATGCGTGTTTTTTTTTACCTTGCTCTTTACTCTAAAGTATTTTTTAGCAATTTCAGAAGAGCTATTTATTCTAATTAAACGGCCTTTGTGATTTAGGGGTCATTCTTAAGAATTTGGAATACAATTCAAACTTTAGCGTGCGACGAACCCCCTCATATCAAATAGTTCATTGTAACGAACTGTAAGCAAGGAGCAATCCGGCTAAATAGAAACCGAAACTCTAAAAAACGGAATTTTGATGTTAATGAATACATTAAAAGAATTGGAATTTTATGCTGATTTTAAATGCATAAGTTTCATTACGTTTAGTTCTACCCATCGAAAGTTACGAGCCTGAGAAATTTTTATATTAATATTAATAATATTTATATTTAATATAATTAATATTTATATTAATATAATATTAATAAATTGATGCGTATATGAGAGGTTCTCCCCCTTGTCAATAACTTGTTCTTCATGCTGAAGTTTTTTTTAGTACTTTCAAAAGAGGTATTTATTCTAATTAAACGGTCTTTGTGATTCAGGGATCATTCTTCAAGAATTGGAAAAAAATTCGAATTATAGCGCGAAGAGCGAGGTATTGACGAGGGTTCGAACCTCCTCATATGCGTATTAATTTCTGTTTGTTTTAAGTTTTGAAGTTGCACCTTACTTTCAGTCGAAGAAACTTGATGTTTTATTTAATTGAAAGTAAGGAGCGACAATAGAACTTGAACGAACAGAAGTTATTCCGTATATGAAAGAAACTGCCCCCTCATCAACACCTCGCTCTTTACGATAAGTTTTTTCTTATTTTAAAAAGAAGAGTTATGACAAAGAGTCAAACTTAAGCGTAAGCAGCGTTATGTTGAGGAGGGGGCAGGCTCCTTTCATACACAGAATGATCTCTGTTCTTTTAAAATTTTAATATTGCTCCTTATTTTCAGTCGAAAAGCTTTTTCTTTTCGACTGAAACAAGAAGTAATAAACAAAATTAATTTTAATATGTTGATAATGCAAATTAACCTTTTGTTCTTGAATTTCCCAATTTTTAACGTGCCTTTGGTTGTTTTTCTTCCTTTTTTTACAGTCAAGGACGGTAAATTATATTATATGATATATTTTTCATTATATGCTGATTTTCGACTACATAAATTTGTTTTACAAACATTGAACAATTACTTGATTAAGTTTCTGAAGCTGGCATCAAAACATAGTTGAAAATTGGTCAATGTCAGACCAAATAAATAATTTTTGAGGAAATAGCCCTAAGCTTTAGACTAACTGAATAATTTTTTGGGGAAAAGCTTTAACTTTCACAGTAGGCTGCTTTACCCTCAACCCCCAACGTCTTATGCTTTTTGCTATGTGTCACAATTGTTTTCACTGTGTATCCATAAATTGAATCAATGGATTACAGAATCCAGAAACTTAAAAACACACAGGAAATATATAACTTGGGCTACATATTTCCAAACAAAGGTGGGGAGGTGTCTTTAAAGGAAGGGGGAAGTGTCTTAAAAATGTGTTAAAAACAGTCTTTTGATATATTATAAAGTAAGAATTATTTTCTTAACATATCTCGTTTTCAATAGCCCCCATTCCTGACTAATACCATTACTTATTACTGTAAAATAATGCCAATTCAGGAAAAAAACGAGAACATGAATATATAATCTTAGGCATTACCTGGTTTATTATTGGATTTCCAGGGAAATGTAAATTATATTTTGAAACAATGCTGTATCAGGAATCAAATAAAGCTATTCTTTTGCTATCACACCGCTTATTTCATATTTGGGATCTTGGTTCAAAGTCACCATGCTACTTAAGGTATAGCTGCATCTTTGGCAAATAGCCAAGGCCTTGTCATTTATGACACAAATATTATATAAAAATAAAAGGAATATGCCATTTGACTCCCAGCTTAATTTTCTCTGTCTTAATTTTGTTTCATTTTCTCTGATCCCTCTTTCAATCTTCTAGGACCATTGGTTCGATACAATCGCCCTTACATCACCAAATCACATTTAATTACGCAACACGGTCGACCAAAGTTATTTATTTCCCTCTCAAATTTTGGTCAGATGACTGGGAGAGTAGGCTGTTGCAGAGGGGACTAGCTGCTCCCTAATCTTTTTAGTCACTTAAAAAAGACACTAGAGCTTTTATATTTCCTTTCAAATAAGTCCTTTGCCGACCTTATAGAACCATTAGCTTGTTACGATTGCCCCTGGAGAAAATATATAAATGTAAATAAACTCACATCCGTGATCTTTCTTCTGGAAAAACTATAAAACGCCAAACTTTTGTACATAGGAGCTTGAAACCTTAGGGTTGTCTAGTATGCTACATCTGATGGTGTGATTTTCATTAAAATTATTTGATGTTTTGGAGGTGTTTCCCCCTATTTCAAAAATTTAGCGAATTTTCTCAGGTACATAGCTTTTGATTGGTAACATTAAACTTACTGAATTTTACATATTTTGAATCAGTATAAAAATTCAATTCTTTCGATGCATCTATTGCTATAAAAATTCTATTTCTCAGAGCTTCGGTTACTATTGAGTCGCGTCGTTCCTTACTTATAGTTTGTTACCAAGAACTGGTTGATAAGAGATTCTACTCGAAAAGGAGCGTCGTAGCTCCGCCTGGAGTTACACTAAGATAGACGCGTGCAATCGCCTCAATTGACCAAAAACAACGCCAGTTGATGTTCAACTGCCCTTCCCCTTTCCCGTTGAATTCTCAGCATTTCATCATGAGCTTAATCACCGCATACTACAATGACTTTAAATATTGGTGTAGTTTTTGGTCAATAGAGGCGATTGCACGCGTCTATCTCAGTTGAACTCTCGGGTACGCTGGCTCTCCTTCTTTGGAGTAGAACTACAATCAAACCTCAAACTTCTCAAAGTTTTCGTTTAATTTATTAAATAAATTGGAAGAAATCGAATAGAAGGGAGCATGCACTAATCCAGAAAAAGAATGTCTTACCTTAATTCAGACTCAAGGACTTCCACTTTTGAATTATATACGCTTTCAGTCTGCAAAATGTCATCTTTGCCCGTAAATCTGCTTTCATTTATGTTTTCCAAAACAGATCTAATAGATGAAAAGGATTTGTAAAACAAGATATTAAACATTCAAAAGATGGGAAGCTGCTTTTAAGATTTGCATTGTCTCGCTCCACCGCCAGAATAAACTTTAAGTAATCTCTTTCATTACTTTCAGTCTCAGAGGTAAACTTTGAAAATATTTTAGAAACAAATAGAGAGAACAAAGTATTACGTATCTGTACAAAGTATTCATTCTCTGTAAAACTTGCCTCTGACCTTAAAGAGATAGGTCTTATTGAAGTAACTTTTACGAAAAGGAATACATAGAAAGTAGAGAAATTAATGAAATATCTATATTAAAAAATTCAAAATAAAAGATAAAGAGTTAAAGCAAAATCTGATATTATTTCTACAAAAGACAGTGATTATTTGAAAAACATGTAAACTTTTAGTTTCTGCTCAAAGCAATTAAAAAAATTTGTGGTTCCCTTCTTCAAACTTTTGAAAAAAAAGATCCATACGTATAAGATGCAAAAAATAATAATTTTTAGAGTAGTAAAAGGTCGTAATAAAAAAAAAGAAGGAAAAGAGGGTAAGTCAAGAAAAACTGAACTCCACTCATTCAACCTATTACTGTTTGGGGAAAAATGCTTGGAAGATAATTAGTATTATTACATTTGATAGAATATTAAGGCCTAGAAGAGCAAGGCCAATTCTTCGCTCTGAGTAATGATCCCATTTTACAAAGATTGCTAATACTGATTTAAAAATAGTTACTATTTACTTTTGATACTATAGGAGCCAAATGATGTAGAGAATAACCTCAGAAAGACTCTGATGTCCAAGAAAAACATTGCGGGACGTGATTACACTTCTTTTATGTTAAACCTTTTGGTAATGCTTACCTAATATGAGTTCTCCCTCCCCTAGTGAAACTTAATAAAGAGTGTTAACAGCTATGAGACTAGATCCTAATTCCACAGCAAAATATATGACTACGATTTAAGGAGTTAAATTTATAGCTTCTGTTTCCTGAGTGTAGGTTTTGTTTTCCTAGACTGTTTTCAGGGATAATAGATAGCCCATAGAATAGTCATTTTAAAGGTTGTGAAGTCAAAACCTCAAATAAAATATTAAAAAGAGTAGAACTGATTATATGCAGGCTCCATCGAGCAGCAGATACTTTATAAGCTATTGAGGATTACACTTGAACCTCTGAAGGGTAGAACTAAATCCCTTGCTATTAATCCCTTAATACCAGAAAAAGTTAACTGAAATCTAATAGCTAAGCCCCAGTGATGGATGAAAATGACGAAAATCTAATCGTTCCAGCATAGAGGTCTGATCAAGCTTGGACACCTGAAGCCATAATTGCAGCTGTTGACTATTTCTTTTTAAATGGATTCTACCAAACTAGCTAATAGTTGGACTAATAAAAATAGATCTATTATTCAATGACAATTATAAAATAAAAATCAAATCAGGTGCAGATACTGCAGAAAGACAATTAGGAATACAGCTCTTGATTCCCCACAAAATTTTGTTCAAGTCATGAAAAACCTTTCTCGTTGACGTACAGACAATGAAAATCCATAGATCTCCCTCCCACCCCCACGGCAGGAGTCAAATTCACCTCGACTCATAAAAGGCATAACTATGACATTCATTGTCGGTTTTGAATAAGCATTTTTTGAAATTTGGCAGCCATTGGTAGTATATGTCTAGTTTACAGTGATGATGGTCGTCTCTACAATTCCAAAAGAGGTGTTGTTGGGTCTAAGATCCTATCTCTTACCTCCCACCGATTTTGATTAATAAATTAACAACATATTTTCATATTGATAACAAAAGAAGGACCCTATTCATGAATGACTAGGGTCAATGAAGACCTCCAAAGGCACAACTCTTATTCTGTCTTTCCACCAACTTTGGTTAAGGTTTGACAACCTTACCTAATACATACCGTGATGAAAACACGTGGAGAACTCTTTCTATCAGCTAAGATACAGTTGTGTACAGAAATCAATCAGTCAGAAGCAGTGCAGTACTTGTTACTTTCTGCTAGATTTGATTTTCGGCGACCCTTCTGGTCTTGACGACAAGAATTATATCTGAATAGGTTTTGTTGAGATTTGGTAAATATATATATCGCATATCCCAATAAAAAGAACTTAGGCATCCTCGTCTGCCTTCCCCTACAGCCGTAGAATTTTGAATAGATATCTGGGAATTCTTAATGATAAGAATTTAGGAGCCTCTTTCCTCCAAAAAGGTTGTTTCGACACCAAAAAGCACAATTAAGATAACAGCCTTTAAACGCACTAAACTTGTTTAACTCTCAAGGTGCCTTCCTGGAAGAATTGATAATATCAAAAGAGAAATTTAGGATCCCCGTTTGTTTCTCGTCTAGAAGGCTTGAATCGATTTAGTAACTCCAAAAGGAACTTAAGACTCATACTCTTTATTCTCGGTTTTCTTTATATTGTTTTGATTTAATTCAGACAAAAACAGGTAAATTCCATTTAAGTCCCGATATATCTAAACTATCCACATTTTTTTCTTTTTTTCTATTTCTCCATACCTCAAGAAGGTTAGATCGGGTCTAGATACCCCCCCCCCCAAAAAAAAAGAAGTTAGATCACTAGCCCCCATTGAGAGACACTTTCTGAAGGACAGAACAATGAAGATATCAGTACAGAGATTAAGGATCCCATTCCTCTTCTCCTGAGATGGGCTGATCAGATGTTGGATCGATCCAACCCAAATATCCTAAAGGCATAGTTAGGACACTAGGTCAAAAGCCTAAGCTCCTTAAATTTGCTCAAAAGCCTTTGAGGTTAAGTTGAGGCATAATCGTTAGAGTCATAACCAGCACACTGGCTGGCTCTTACTTCCTGACAGGTTTGGTAAGCTTTTCCAATTCATTCTGGTAGATTTCCTGACGAGAAAAATTTAGAGATACCCTTTTCTCTGTTGCTGCACTCTCTGTTGCTGCACGGTAATTATTTCCAAAATGTGAAACTAAGACACAACTTCTTATATTCTAACAAATTGCTTTGAGATTCAAAAATCCTCTTCAAGTGATTTTCCTGATGGAAAAGACCTCTCCTCTACCCAGTATAGACCATATTGGACAATAATCCCAAGAGACAGAGGCAGGACTAAAGCTACTATTTCATGTTTAGTTTGGCTGAGATTTAACAGTCCCATCAATTAAATATCCTGACAGCAAGAACCTAGGGAGTCCTTCCTCCTGGCAAAGATCAAATTTTGTCTCGGCATACAAAAGGCATAACTACAACCTTGGGTCAAATTACCTGATAATTTTAAGTGCCGTCAAATCAGGTCAAACGGGGACTTGCTTCAGTCTAAATTTGAGGCGGAAATTTATATTTATGCGAAATAATTTGTGAAAATAAAAAATAAAAATTAAAAAAGGAAAATATCGAAAATCACGATTTCATGAGATAATATTTTCAGGATATCTGGGAAATGTATAAAAGTTTGATATTAGGTTTTCAAAGAGACAATTCCAGGTTCTACACGAGTCTGCAATTATTTAATCCCTAATCTGTTTACGCCCAAATCTATGTCAGTTTCACTGTGTATCTTGTTTATACTGTTTAGTAGCCTAGAACCAAAATCATTTGTTGCAATAATATTCCATAAAGCTTGCAAACTCAATTGAAATATTCTGTTCTGTTTCACGACCAGTATACCATAAAGATTTTGAACATTCAACTTACTGAGAAAAAAGAACCCACAATAGAACTCATCTATTTTCTCCTAAGTAAATGGTACTGGCCCTTTTTTAATTTAAGAGTGACAGAATTAAGTTCTTAGATTTGAAAACTAGACTAAAACCTTGGTTTTGACTTTAAAATAGTATTTGATTCAGTTAGCTCTTAAAATCCAGTCAACAATGAATGACTTACAAGCAATAGGACACAAATTTTGTAAATATTTTATGTTTATAAGAGACACGGCATAATCGCATAGTTTAAGTAAGAGGTCATACCATACACATTTTAGTGTTTCTTAGAAAAAATAAAATAACTAAGAATATTGCCTTAAGATTTCTTCTGCCTATATTATTATGCCAAGATCGATCATTATTTTATTGTCGAAATAAATTGTCGTTTTTTTTACCACCAACAATTAATGCATAAGCTTATCTATTTTAGTTTTTCTATCTTGCTTTTAGGTCATACCTTATTCCACCAGTTTTAACGTATAAAAAATAGTTTTTAGTAAGTATTAATAACTAAAACAGAGGCAATCTGAATGGGTATCTCGACCAACATATTCAATTCTAAATAGAGGTTACATTATTTGTATGTTCTATAATTGTGTTGCGAGAGCAATACTTTGGTTTTCTCGTGTTTTTTTTCCTAGCGCCCCGATTTCAGCTTATTCCTAGATTGATAAGGGTTTAAACTCTTCACTTTTTACAGAAAGTGTGGACCTTAGGTCGGATTGATGAATATTACTTTGTATTTTGGAAAGCTTCGTAGAGCTCTTGCCTGGGGCCAAAAAGGATAGTTTTTGCTTGTCCTCAGGCCAGAGCCTATAGTGTGTGAAGTGACTTGGAACTATCTGAAGCTATGCAGTGAAGTTTTCGTTTCATCAGACCATGTTTCTGCTTTCGAGTGGAAAGCTCCGTTCTAGCAGGCAAGCAGGCAGGCGCCAGAGTCAAATTGAAGAGGGACTAAAATCTATAAGTGTTAAATATATGCGGCAGTTACTGGGCCCCACAGCCAATTTATCTTCTTTGATTGATAAAAAGAAAAAAATACAGAAATGAAAAGTGGGGACCGACAGTGCTGCCATCTATTGTTTCTACCCATTTCTGTTCATGAATTTAAGCTGAGCTTATCGTTTGGTTTTTCGCACTTGGGATTGCGGTAGAGAAATGGTATCAGATATACCTCTCAAAATTAAAAAGTTCTCTCACTGCTAAAGAAATTAGAGCTTCTCCTTTGCTCCTTTCTAAGTGGTGACGTCAGAAACTTGGCCTACAGCAAAAAAGTCAACTTTTGGACTAAGGCAGCTAGATTTTTTTTTTCGACGGCAGCCGATAGCTCTTGATGAGCTGCTCTTGATGAGCTGAGCAAAGTATATATCATCCTTTTTTAGGTAGAA